>NW_026921532.1:0-18942 GCF_032062105.1 Saccostrea cuccullata | reverse complement strand
TACTCAACAAAAAAAAGCCATATTCAGATGAAACATGATAATCCAAGTTTTCAGTTTAATCCTTATTTTTGTAAAAGTGCTTTTAGGGGGTTTTGATAAAAATTAAACACATCATGTGTTGCGAGTAGAAAAGTGAAGTTTATGTCATGGTCGATGCTTCCAAATTCTTGGTGCATACCGTTTAAACTAATCCATATGTCCTTTGCGACGTCTAAGCGCTAGTGGATTTCCAATGTACGGTTGTTAGCACGAATACCAGCTTTTTTAGACTCTTGCGAACAATTATGCACTTTTGTGCTGATTTTTTCATATAGCAAATGTAGCAGCAGTTTTTACAGCAAGTTCGGGAATCGCGTGAGGTGCTGAAGGGGGGGGGGGGGTCAGAGGGTTTCCTGCCTGGGTGTGGTTACCTGCGAACGGCTAATTCTTGGTCTTTCGACGATAGTTTAATGGCTGCAAGGCCCATTGATGTATTCCAAATGCAGTTGCAACCTCGTGTTGCGTAGCTTCGTTTAGTATCATCGTTAGCCTGGTTGTGTTCATCTTTGTTTCGGCGTGGCATTGCAGCATCAACACTGCAATCAAATCTTAAATATGGGTTTAATAGGAGTATTAATAGTTTTTCTAAATCCAAAATATCAACGAAAGTAGACGTCCAATTCAGAAGAAATCATGAAAAACAATAACTTCATAAACACGTTTAATCAAGGGAGATAATTCAACACTTTGGTTTTTAAACCCCATGTTGTCCTTTAAATAGGTCACAGGTATCCAATGAAATAAAAGATAGTTGTTCCATGTACATTTGAAAAATTTCTTTGACGAATAAAGCATTATGCGTTTCTTTTTTTGTTGAGTATATAAGATCTCTCTCTCTCTCTCTCTCTCTCTCTCTCTCTCTCTCTCTTATCAAAATACTACATGAATGTTAGAACGATCTATCTTTAGTTTAGAACAATTTTATTTCCAAATGTAGTTTTTGCTTGTTAACACTGTAATATTAATGGGAAAAAACAAAAACAAAATTAAGGTTTAAAATTTTCCAACTTTTTTCATCTAATTCATATATGAGCATCATTATTGAAAAAAAAAATAATTCAACTATATTCAAATAATTTCACAAAAAAAGTGATCGCATGAATGAAACATATTTTGTAAATTTAAAAGTTTGATTCATGGTTGCATCTATTTTTTGTTCTGTAATGTTTTAAAATATCTAGTTTCCGTAGATATAATCACACTTTTATTAATTAATTTTTTTTCAAATACATGGTAAAACGTTTGAACTGCTAGAAACAACATGTTTATAAAACATTTTTATACTACAGGAGCAAATTTAGTTGAAGATTGTTAGTTGAAATATAAAAAAAAATTAAATCATTGACCTTCTGGTACCCCTTTTGTATTCCGATCAATTGTCAGAGTTACCGCTCCTGTTTTTATTTACAAAATTTCGCCTCTGTCATTTGTCCATTTTTTGCTAGATTCGGGAAACTAATAAGGATACCTTTCTTCTCTGTCGGAGATAATGTGTTTAGGTTTCAAATTCTTTCAGCATTAAAGCATTTTACAACCAAAATATGGAAGATCATGCACCGATGATTCAATGTTTACATGATTGATGTAAATACTGAGAATGCTGGAGCGGATCTTATACAGGGAAACGATTTCCTTCCGATATTTTTTATAAAATACCCATGCTATACCCATTATTTCAGTTTTGTCTATACCAGTAAATCAAAATTTGTTTTGTTCACCCATATTCAATTATTTAGAAAATTATTTGTCTATAAATAATTGCCGATACGTACATGCATAGGAAACATTACCTAGGAACAGACACATTTATATATATACCGATATAGCGATATCTAGCTAGATGAGCAAACAGGTATCAAATTTAAATAGGTCTACACTTAAATAAATACCAGTGCACTAGAAGATCCTACATAA
Organism: Saccostrea cuccullata; assembly: GCF_032062105.1. Classification (NCBI taxonomy): domain Eukaryota; kingdom Metazoa; phylum Mollusca; class Bivalvia; order Ostreida; family Ostreidae; genus Saccostrea; species Saccostrea cuccullata. Next base: position 16,989 of record NW_026921532.1, on the reverse strand, counting down.
AAATTAAGAATTAAGTATTTTAGAAAAAAAAATTAAATCGTATCATATATACAGTGGTAAGTCGAAGCACAAAAAGATAGAGTGTCATTAGCGTAAAACACGTGTATAAAAAAAAAACTGCGACGACGCTCACCGTCTGCAACGTCATATCTTTATGACGTTATTTCTCTGTTCTAGAAAAAATGCCATAAGGACCTTTTGTCGTGGTGGCAATCATATGTCAACAACAATATCGCACATTTTTTTGTAAACAATATTATGAGAAATATGTAAAAACTGGTTAAAATGCATATTTCTGATGCTGTATGTTCCTAAATACTTTCTACTTATAAGATAATTTTGAATTGAGAATATCAGGGAAACTATGTTACATTAGAAGTATAATAAAGCAAATGCCCGAATGAAGAGACCTGAGAAGGAGTTATTGCCCTTGTCAACATTTTTAAAGATTGAATAATTGATTAAATAAAAAAAATGCTTATTTTAAATTCTTTTACTTTACAATATTTATCATTACACCTATTGAAAAGCATTCCTCCAAAAGATATTGTTCTATCAGGTATTAATTTTAACTAAAAACAGTTTTTGCAAAAACCTATGACATCATAGGAGGGTGGAATTACTTTAAGAGAAGGTTCTCATTTTTGCCGTCAATTTTTTCATCATTTTAGAATAACTTTGACTGTCTGACAAGCCTTTTCGACCAAATTAAAGACTTAAGTCCCAGCTGCAGACAACCTCAAATTTTCTTCACAGAGATTGTTTCTAGAGGAAAATTTCGATTTCCTCTGCAGCGTGAAGAGTTTGATGCAAGGGGTAGGACTGTTAACGAATAAGATGAAGAAAATCCTTGGCAGAACCTATATCAGAATAGATGTCAAATTTCCAAGACATTACTTTCCGATGAGACCCACTTCAACCAGGCAGACGTCCTCTTCTTGCTGTCAATAAGCAGAACCATCAAGAGTTAGCAATAAACGGCCCTTTTAAGGGCCATTCAATTATTCGAAAAGATACCAATGAATAAGGACGTTAGAAACGTCGTACTTGACGTATATACCCATTTATTTTACCGAACTTTTCGGTAAATGAAAAGGAAATACGTAATACCTATAAAATTACACATCAAGTAATAATACACAAGTATAACTTATTTTTTTTTATAATTCCCGGAAATTTCGGCACAAGTGATAGTTGCTCGAACTTCTGTTTAAACTCGTCGTATCTACCAAAACCCAGAGACGTAGAAACGTCGCACTTGACGTACATCCCATTTATTTTACCGAACTTTTCGGTAAATGAAAAAGGAAATACGTAATACCTATAAAAATACACATCAAGTACATAATACACAAGTATAACTTATTTTTTTTTATAATTCCCAGAAATTTCGAACAGTGATAGTTGCTCGGACTTCTGTTTAAACTCGTCATATCTACACAAAACCTTTTAGTTAGGTATTTAAAACAAGAAACATTTTGACTCAAGCGGCAAACCACAATGTTCCTGTTTATGAGAGGCAACAAACTGATATTACTTGATTTGTTATTAATAAAATATATCATAAAAATCTATAAATATGTCACATTAAAACAGTGCATGCAATATTGCAGGCGCGTATTTTATTTGAACAACCGATTTTTTTTTTCATACATAAATTTTATAAGTAGCCTTTCACAGACAATTACCGGTACTTAGGTTAAAACACAAAAAATATTTGGAATCTCTTTCTCTAGCATATCTTAAAGGAGGGACTGTTGACCCCCCATCCCATTCAGATCCGCTAAATTGCATTTCTCCTTATTTTGGCACACTATAAAACATGCTATATCCTTGTCTGCTGCAGCAAAAAATTCGTATTTGTGAGAATTAAAATTTTACATATAATGAAAATCCTTAGGAAATATATACATGTACCTACATGTACATGCTAATATTCTCTGCGCTTCAAAATTCGTCAATCAGGATTTGATCAGATACAACTCTTACCCGATTATTTATTCAATTATAAGTTTATTTATATTGCATTTTTGCTAATTCTCAAATACCGAAAACAATCTAGAGAAATTAAACAAATCTCCATTAATTGATCGAAACAATGTTGTTCAATGAAATCATTTGTAGCAAATTAGATAAAACAGACCGTTATTATTAATTTTTCTTGGTGGATATTTCTGATGGCATACGTTATTACCAGTTTCGTTAAAGATACATATATTAAACACCGAAAAGAAAAAATAAAACGCTATTTTCAATACTAGACGGACATTTTGTAGGGACGAACATAACGTGACGACAATTTTGGATGATTGGCGGACACTTCGTGACGGCAGAAATAGTGTGACGATTTTTTTGGGGGGGGAAGGCGGACATTTCTTGGTGGCGGACATAATATTACTATTTTGGGGGGAGAAAGGCGGACATTTTGTTCCTAACACGGAGCATAGTGTGACGATTTTTCCGAAAAAGAGGCGGGCATTTCGTGACGGCGGACATAACGTGACGATTTTTCCGAAAAAGAGGCGGACATTTCGTAACGGCGGACATAATGTGACGGCGGACAAAACGTGACTCAACAAGAGGGCATACTGGGTACCGAATGGGGCGAGCACATCTGCATCACGGCCATCGCGAACGCATTTAATATCGCAGTAGGTATTGTGTCGAGCTCCCAGTCAGACTTAAGGTACATTTTGCCTTTTGATCGTCAAAATAGGGAAAATCTTTTACATATTTATTTAGGCCATGAGTTCGAGTTTCATTTTATAAGGTTAGAACCGATACCGGGCACGCAGGCGGATATTTGTATTAATGAAGTTAATTTTCATAATGTTAATACAGTGTGTATTCCAAACAGGGATCTCAACTCAAACCAAAACAACACAGATAATAACAATGTTCACAGTAATGATTTTTCTCACTATTCGTTACAGGAAGTTCAACTTGAACCTCAACTTACAGAGTAATGATTTTTCTCACTATTCGTTACAGGAAGTTCAACTTGAACCTCAACTTACAGATTATTCTAGTGATTTCATTCACCCACCTATCCACCAACGACAGTTCGTTATCTCCTCCGGTCAGCCATGTAAACATAGGGCCTTCGGCTTCTTTTCCTGACAACGAATTATTTAGACTGCAAATGACCACATCGATTCTCCTGTTCCGCCAGCATTGGAAACGCCGACTTTGCAACGCTTTTCCCCAACAGCAATCTCCGACACAAACAATCTGAGCTCCACAGAGAAAGACAGGTTATTTCCCCCAAGTCTTAACTCATCATTTTATTTATCTCCACCTTCTTTATCTCCAATTACAGATAGGATAAACGATTCAAATTTAGACAAACAGCCACCAGTATTATCACCTGTCCGATTAAGGTCTAACGTGCGACCCCCTAAAAAGTTTACACCAAGTGATTATGTCAGGGCTCGTAAGCAAATTTTTCCGGAAACAGAAAATGTAAACCAAAAGCAATTCACTGATTTACCTTACTTCATTCAGCGTCATATTTTATCCTTTGTAATATACAAAAATTTTAACATGTTTTTGACTTTAATAAGGGTTTCAACACACTTCAAGCATTTGCTAGGCACCCTTCATAAATTGTGTCCTAAAGTATACTTAAATGAAATTGTCATGTTTTTATTGGAAGGTAGGTCAGTATTCGCAGAGGGCGTAAGGCACAACTAGTCTGTTCGTCAGTTGGGCCGTGTGTCGGGTTCGGGTAGTGGAGTAATGATGGAATTACGGAATATATTGCGACCGATTTCTTCACGGTGGATTAATGGTTACATCGAGATACTGGCAACAGCAATCGCCGGATGGTATTATATTGTCGATTTTAAATTTAAAAAGTAACGGGTAAAACGTGGAAAATATCCTTGTATGTACGCGTTCAATATCGTGCTTATTAATTTATTAATTTTCAAACACTGTCAGTATATGGTGGTATGGCCTTTTTTTCTCTGATCAGGCTTCCAGTTGGAGCCACCATTCGCTGTGCCAACACATCATTAGGGAAAATGTGGTACGACCTGTCTCCTTATGAGCTGGTTTCCAGTTGGAGCCACATTCGCGCAAATCTAGGTTAACATGTAACAGAAAAAATATTATATTTATTTATTTATTTAATTTATTTAAATAGAGTATAATATATTTATTTATTTAAAAAAAAAAAAAAAAAAAAAAAGACTCTTAACAGGAGATGCCTCCACGTGGCAAGAGTTGGGCAACAGTTTTACTGGCAGAACTCTCCTAGAATATACTATAAGTCTGCCGACAACCCTTATTTCAATATTTCTCTACTAACAATAGTCACGTGATTTTTATTCAATATTAACTGGTATTAACTTTAAAAAACTTGGTATATGATCGATGCACAACAATTTTAAAAAATCTAGATTGAAAAACAGGGCAGGACACTTTGAAAGCCTCCACAAAATTAAATTGTCAGAAATATTCTAGAAATGTGCGTGTAATATTATTATTTTTTATTCATTCGTTTTGATCTCGGGATCAAACACGGATAAGCAGTGCTGTTTTTGGTCTTGCATAACGAAGTAAAAATTTACATTTGTTTTCAGCGAGACACTTCTCCCCTTTCCAAACAAAATGCTATGAACATTAATTTAAAGTTGTTTAATATTGAAGCTCGTATTATTTTTAGGTACACTGAATGCTTTTAATATGTTTAAATCATAAAAAAAATCCAGTTTCATTTCAAACTATGGACGTTTTGCAAGTACTGTAATTACTGATAATTATTGATATTGGGACACGCTATTTATCAAGACAGCGAACTATTTGTCTCTCTGAATTCCCTACAATCAAGACATTGATAACTTTGTTTGAAACCATTTATTAAATCCAATCTATTATGTATTGTTTGAAACTCAACGTGATGATAATTCGTCGTGTTTCATCAGACGATATACATTTGTAGTGGCTGTCGTTACGGTTTTTTAAAACATTTTTATTGGGCTGGGGGGGGGGGGGTTAAATTATTATTCCTATTCGTATCCTCTTCGTAGAATACATATATCGCTACAATGCACCTCCAATTTGTCTGCACCTTATACATGGACATGCATGTGAGATGTATTCCCTGATCACTTAAAAAAGGTTTATTGTTATTCGGGTAGTTTTTCTCCACACTTTATTATCTTAAAGACACATTACTGAGGGCTGTGTCTTTCAAATCTACACGCAAGGGAATTTTTGAAAGTCCTATTGTATTTAATTTTTGATAACAAACTGAATTAAATAGATTTCCAACTTTCTTTGACAACATTGTGATTAATCTATACATGTATATATAAATATAGGACTCAGTTTCTGCGTCATCGATTACGAATTCGTGTATGAAGTGGTAATGAGAGTTAATCGTCTTATTGATGTACGAACAAAATTTAAATTAGGAGTAGCAGTAATGATGATATAGTTTGACAGTTATTTTGAACTTACTTCATGTTGAGGTTGTTTTAGGCATAATTAATAACCAATTAGCCATTTATGATCGACACGGTAATTGATTTCAAAGCAAAATTAGTATAACTTCAAAAAGTTCATTTTTTAAAATCATATATAATAGCAATTTTTTAAATTTGATAACTGCTTTTTAATCATAGATGACAAAAAAGGTAATCATTATTTAATTACATAATTTGCCTTGAGTTTGTTATAACTGTGAAATTTGTGATTTTATTTTATAGCCACCATGAGAGTCGCCATATTCGGTTCCTCCTACGTGAAGCGAGCTTCAAGCTTTACAGACTTTGTCATGCCATTTGAAGTCGGGTGGTTTGGAGTTGGTGGGATGACAGCTTCTCAGCCTTGTCCAAATATCATCTCCAAGATGTTGAGGTACAACCCGGACATTGTTGTAGTGTGCTTAGGGGGAAACGACATTTCCAGTGGAGCCGAGGCGTCAACAGTCATTGACTGTCTGACGAGCCTTTTCGACCAAATTAAAGTCTTGAGTCCCAGCTGCAGACAACCCGAGATTTTCTTCTCAGAGATTGTTTCTAGAGGAAAATTTCGATTTCCTTTGCAGCGTGAGGAGTTTGATGCAAGGCGTAGAACTGTTAACAATAAGATGAAGAAAATCCTTGGCCGAACCTACATCAGAATAGATGTCAAATTTCCCAGACATTACCTTCCCGATGAGATCCACTTCAACGAGGCGGGAACAGTCCTTTTCTTGCTTTCAAAAAGCAAGACCATCAAGAGTCACTCCTAGGAGTTGACAATAAACGGCCCTTTTAAGGGCCATTAAATTATTCGAAAAGATACCAATGAATACAGACGTAGAAACGTCGTACTTAACGTATTTACCCTTTTATTTTACCAAACTTCTCGGTAAATGAAAAGGAAATACGTAAACTTATATAAAAATACACATAAAGTATATAATACACAAGCATAACTTATTTTTTCATAATTCCCGGACATTTCGGCACAAGTGTTAGTTGCTCGAACTTCTGTTTAAACTCGTCATATTTCGTTATATCTACACAAAACCCTTTAGTTAGACTCAAGCGGCAAACCACAATGTTCATGTTATGAGGCAACAAACTGACATTACTTGATCTGTTATTAATAAAATATATATTGTAAAAATCTACACATTAAAACAGTGCACGCAATATTGCAGGCGCGTATTTTATTTGAACAACCGATTTTTTTCATACATAAATTCAAAGTAGCCTTTACGAGACAATTACCGGTACTTAGTTAAAGCACAACAAATATTTTGAATCTCTTTCTCTCTCTCAGACATATCTTAAGGGGGGTTTTGACCCCCCCAATTCCATCCAGATCCGCTAAGTTGCATTTCTCTTTATTTTGGCACACTATAAAAAAAATGCTTTATCCTTGTCTGCTGCAGCATAAATTTCGTATTTGTGAGAAATTAAAATTTTACATATAACGAAAATCCTTATATTCTCTGCGCTTCAAAATTCGTCAATCAGGATTCGGTCAGATACAACATTGACACGATTATTTATTCAATTTTAATTTTTATTATACTCCCGCTTGAAAAGTGGAAGGGTATATAGAAATCGGTATTTCCGTCCGTCCCTTGTCCGTGTGTTACGCTTTGGGGTACCCATCTCTTATCCGCAACTCCTCTCATACCACTGAAGGAAATTTAATGAAACTTTAACAGATTTTAATTACATATTGCCATTGTGTACCTCGTATTTTACTCAATCTGACGTGTTTTTCAACACTTGTCACTTGTCCTTTTCTGCAGAAGTTGATCTCAACGGTTCATTTGCATTTCGTGCCAATGTTTTGACATTTGACGACAATGAAAGACTCATTTTTGATAATTGGACACCAGTGACGTATCAGAACTGGAATCCTAACGATGAGGGCGAGACAGCAGTTGACCCAATCTTTGGCCTCCTTTTGACTTATCATAACGACGGCAGATGGCGCAGGGTGACTGAGAGAAACTATACGTACTATACAGGAGAAGACGGACTAAAACTTCCCTTTATTTGTGAGGATTCTCCATTTTATTTGGAGCCAGAAGAGTGTTCTGTTACATAATGATTCATTCTCTTTTAATCAAAATAAACATTTGTAACCATTATCTTTGTTATATAATTTCATTAAGCATGGTGTATAAATTTCTAAATCATTAAATGGAGTATTCTTAAGTTAACGTTGGATCGTATATTCGTCTCCTCGGAAGTCATCTAGATTTATCCTCGGATCGTACATCCTCTCCTCGGAAGAGATCTAACTCTTATCCTCGGATTGTATATTCGTCTCCTCGGAAGAGATCTAGATTTATCATCATGTTTTAAATAAACTATGAATAGCATGTACACAAAGACAGACAGTGCATTATATTGTTTCGTTATTTTCCCAAGGAAACTGACTGGGATCTCCTCCCACCATACAAACATTTTATCACAAAGTGTTGTTTTTAAAATTTCTATCCGTAATCCAAAAAATAAGGGGCAAATATATTTTCCTAGGACGGCCGGTCCAGTTGTCTGTTTGTTTGTTATTTTTTTTTCCTGATTTATCTGTAAGTGGTAAATCAGTTTATATATATATATATATATATATATATATAAACCAAAGTCTTCACATTGCATAATAGAGAATGACTTGTCATATTGAATCATTTATTTTAAAAGATGTAGTCTCATAATTGCAAAGGTAATTACAAACATATTGATTAATGTTAGCTTGCTTTTATTTGCAAAAGTTGTAAATTTTAGATAACATCTTTCAAAAAATAATAAATAGGTGCTCATTTTTTTTAACTCCTTGTCTTGTTTTGCAAATTTGATTTCTTTTTTAACTTACATGAATTATCTGTAACCTAAATAACAATGAATTTGAATGATTTCAAATTTTGGTTTTCGCTTATGACATTCCTTTTGCATGGTATTAATTGAATGGCAACCACAGTAAAACGTATTGCAAATGTGTCGGTTTAAACAGGTTCCACTGTAATAGGTTTTACAAAAAAGGGGAAATCTCATCCTAATTCTCCGTCCAGACATCTTCATTTATTAGTGTGAATAACAACGAAATAGTTCTAATTTCAAATTTATTACAACACATATAAATACATCTTTTCAGAATATTTCGTAAAAAGATCACAATAATTTATTGCTTTACATAATCCTTCATACCCTGAAAACATATTTGTTTAGTCACTTGATGTCAAACAATTTTCAAAAAAAAAATCCGTGATAAATGTTAAATTTAAAAACTCTTTGAATCAAAACTTTCGTCTCATCAAGGGATATTTTCGTCTTTTAAAAAAAATAGAATTAAATTAATGTTTCACAGAAATAAAACATATTTCATTTTAAAAACCTCTTATAACCTTTTGAAATTTTCACAGAATAAAAAAAGAAAATGAAACTCTTATATTAGGATTTAATATTTTTGCCTAATACTTGACCATAAAGAGTCTTTTTTATTGTTATATAGTCACTGAGGATCCCATGGGTACCAGGCCCCCGGGGCCTTTACCGTTGGAAGGGCTCGGAAATCTGTTGAACCACCAGCCTCCTCTGTAGTAACTTTCAGTAGCACAGTTACCTCCACTCCACCCGTTGTTACCCCTGTCGGGGGTACTAAAGGGACATCCCAGAAATCAAACAGAATAACCTGTGTTTAACATAGCCTCACCTGTAGAATCAAACAAAATCAATTACAGAGATAATGGATTTATATATCTTCAATCTAATTGTCATTAATAATACTGAGGTACTTGAAGAAAACGGTTTAGGTGCTAAAAACAAATATTTATATAGTTAGTTTTTAATCCCCTATGTCTATAATACTCACCTAAAATTGAGAAAATATGAAACAGAGATAATAATTATTAATTTATGTCACATTAATTTTAATATGAAGTAGTTTGGATCATAATTTAACTGTGTTTCCTGAAAGAGAGATAAGAAATACAAGACAACAAAACACTGCGCAATTCACATAGCATTCTTTCTAGTGTAACAATAAACAACAGACGTGTTACACTTTTTAAGCATGGTATTATTTTTTTTTGGGGGGGGGGGGGGGGTAAAGGTATTAATAAGAGATAAGATATGGTGCATCTGTGAATGTTTTAAGATGTTAGATTTCCTATTAAATAAATGTAAATGTGTAAAATTTGGTTTTTAAACCCCTTTTTTTTAATTTTCCGAGCAAAAAATTTTTATCATCAAATTTTCTTAATTTCGACATTTAAGATTAATGACGACAAAATTTCCCTACTGGTGCAGTAAAAAATGTGAATCAAAAAACAGACTAACATTTTTTTTTTCCGTATCAGTTAAAAATTTAGTTTTCAAAAATCAAAAACAAACTGAATAACAATGTTGAAAAAATGTAATTTTGGATTTATTTGTTTAAAATTAACGTAATTTTCCTTGTACATAAAATTTAATTAAAAATTTTTTTACTTGACAATAACAAATTCAATATCTGATGAATACGTAATGGGACTGCAAGTGAATTTTGAAATTTTAAAATGTTTAATTAGCGTGGAATCAAAAACGTATACAGAATATCAAAAAAAACACATCTTTTCTTTTTTTCAACAACTTTATAACCTGTCAATAAAAAAGTATTATTATGATGATATACTAATTTTTAAACCTAATTTTTAAAAACTTAACATGAATACACTGACCTAAATTATTGGCAGGTCCTGCTAGAAAGAGTTATATTTCCCTTTGGGGGAGAATCATGTACATTTCATAGAGTGTTGTACCATTCTGGAGAGTGATGGATACATAAAGGGATGAGGGTTTTTTTTCTAATTTTTGGATTACGTCATTTCCTGTATTAAGATATATTTGAAATCATAACATCAATACAATTAATTCTTTTAAAATCTATATGAATCTACCAATGAAAAATCAAATTATTTTACATAGCTGTAGACAATATTGAAATTTGGTCTCGTTAAAAGCCGTAAATGATATTCTTCTTTTCTATTTTTTTATTATTTGAAATATCAATTAAAAACGATACTTAATATAAAGAACACACATTACCTGTCTAAATTTAGATCTTTATTACGCATTATAATTTTTTACTTGCCACAAGAATTTCTTCAAACTTTGAATGAATAAAAATTCTTATTTGAAACCATTTACATTACCCAAACCAACGTTCTGTTCTGGTAACCAAAGCCATTCTTATAATCCCTCCCGTTCCGTCAAAGGTCAAGGTCCTCTACGCGTTTCTGAATGGCCTTTAAAATTAACATGCGTAACAATTCAATATATTGTTCAAAAAACATAGGATCCATGGTTATGATATAAACTACAATAAAATCCCCAACAAAAACATCGATACAAGGTGTGTTATATTAAGTACTTTTAATTCTAAAATAAACTAACTACCGTCCATCCCCCCCCCATTGTGTTCATATCACAGTACACACTAACGGGGATTGTTAATGTTCTGAAGGGGTAAACATACACCCCTTATGGTTGTACCGTTTTCTTGAAGACCTTTAATTTTGGGCATGCTAAAAAAATCTAAAAAAAAAATATATCAAAAAATTAATAAAAAAAAAACGTGTCCCCTCAGAAAGGCCTAAAAAAACCCCAAAGAAGCTAAGAAAAAAAAAAAAACCCCCCTTACATACCGTTATCCAGTAGTTCTAGCCGGCCTCCTCAGCATACCAGACGTTAATCTTTTCTTGTGGGTACGGCATTTCTTAGTTTTGGATTAAAACCAAAAAAAACGCACTCCCTTTGACAAATTGCGGCGCACTCGTCAACGATTGAGATTATTTTCCCCCAAAAGGGCATTGTTTACTTCTTATCATTAAAGTCAAGTCTCGCTGCATATTTCTGAGAAAAATTGTACTTTGATAAAACAAAAACCTACAATTAAAGTGATAACCCACTATTGCTCATTTTTTGTTGCGCAAAAAAATTTCCCCGTTCTAGTGAATCTGTGAAATTCTGCTAAATGGTCTTTCAACAGCCAGATATAAATATCGTACCATAATCAATGTCTGAAAAGTGATTGGCTAACTGTTACGTACGGGGGTTGTCCCAAAAAGTCGTAGACAATGTTTATAATTTTTTAATCATGCAACCAATACTTACCAAATTTTCCGAAGACATAATTTTGTCAATGTTCTTTAAAATTGTGAATTTTGAAATACATATCTTTCATATTTATAATATTAGGACGATTTATGTGAAGGCCGATAAGGCCTGTCGGCGCACGGTCAAAATTCGAAATAATTTACGCATATAACTATTACATTTGCTTTTATTTCTTTAGTACTATATAAACCATTGAACTCACATTTAAATCACTGAGACCAGAATAAAAATATTAATAGTATGTCAAAATTTCATATAAATATCACTAGAAACATACAATTGGTTTCATGATTTTCACAGTATCGTTGAAATTGAGTATGATGAAAATGACGTCGTCAAACACGTAGTCGGCGCACGGAGATGTAATTAATTGTGTTGGATATGATTAATGTACACCTGAGACGGGAAAAAATAGTACAGAAGTGACACTACACACCAGATTCTTATAAAGAAGTTATTTTTAAACTGCACGATATTCAATGAGAGTTTTTTTCTTCTGTACCAAAAATATTTAATTGCGGTATGTAAGAAGTAGAGTACTGTTTAATAAACGCAGACAATTTGGGAAAATCTGGACCGCAAACGACGTCAAACAATTTGTATTCTCTGCTGCCTACAGTAAGGTGAACTTTCGACTATATTTTGACTGCAATTTGAATCTGCTTTAAAGAAAAAACAAGTAAAAAACAAACGGACAGTCGTGAATTAAAGTATGTCCGTTAATCAAGAGTGGTCTATCACTTAAAAAAAATTATTGAATGTTAATACCCGCTAGTGAAGCAGACAAAGAGAGCATAACGTTATAAGACACGTAATGTACGCTTGCTTTCCTGTGCCGGTGTACACTTATATTCTTTATAGAAACAAACATACTTTGTACAAACAAAGACATATTGGGCACATGTAGGCATGACGTCCTCATCCAATAGTCACTCCCACCGTGTGCTCCTTGGCTATCAAATGAACCAATTCCCACCGTGTGTTCCTTGTCATCCAACAGTCACTCCCACCGTGTGTTCCTTGTCATCCAACGGTCACTCCCACCGTGTGTTCCTTGCCATCCAACGGTCACTCCCACCGTGTGTTCCTTGTCATCCAACGGTTACTCCCACCGTGTGTTCCTTGTCATCCAACGGTCAGTCCAACCGCGTGTTCCTTGCCATCCAACGGTCAGTCCCACCGCGTGTTCCTTGCCATCCAACGGTCTCCCACGCGTGTTCGTGTCCCCCCCCGTGTGCCATCCAACGGTCAGTCCAACCGCGTGTTCCTTGCCATCCAACGGTCAGTCCCACCGCGTGTTCCTTGTCATCCAACGGTCAGTCCCACGTGTGTTCCTTGTCATCCAATGGTCACTCCCACCGTGTGTTCCTTGTCATCCAATGGTCACTCCCACCGTGTGTTCCTTGTCATCCAATAGTCACTCCAACCGTGTGTTCCTTGTCATCCAACGGTCACTCCCACCGTGTGTTCCTTGTCATCCAATGGACACTCCCACCGTGTGTTCCTTGTCATCCAACGGTCACTCCCACCGTGTGTTCCTTGTCATCCAACAGTCACTCCGACCGTGTGTTCCTTGTCATAATCGAGCAAAAGAATTAAAAAACAAAGGAAATTCAGTGTGATACAATCATAATGACGTAACAATTCAGTGTGATACAATCATAATGACGTAACAATTCAGTGTGATACAGTCATAATGGCCTAACAATTCAGTGTGATACAATCATAATGACGTAACAATTCAGTGTGATACAATTATAATGACCTAACAATTCAGTGTGATACAATCATAATGGCCTAACAATTCAGTGTGATACAATCATAATGGCCTAACAATTCAGTGTGATACAATATTAATGACGTAACAATTCAGTGTGATACAATCATAATGACCTAACAATTCAGTGTGATACAATCATAATGGCCTAACAATTCAGTGTGATACAATCATAATGGCTTAACAATTCAGTGTGATACAATCATAATGGCCTAACAATTCAGTGTGATACAATCATAATGACGTAACAATTCAGTGTGATACAATCATAATGACCTAACAATTCAGTGTGATACAATCATAATGACCTAACAATTCTGTGTGATACAATCATAATGGCCTAACAATTCAGTGTGATATAATCATGATGGCCTAACAATTCAGTGTGGTACAATCATAATGACCGAACAATTCAGTGTGATACAATCATAATGACCTAACAATTCAGTGTGATACAATCATAATGACCTAACAATTCAGTGTGATACAATCATAATGTCCTAACAAATCAGTGACATACAATCATAATGACCTAACAATTCAGTGTGATACAATCATAATGACCTAACAATTCAGTGTGATACAATCATAATGGCCTAACAATTCAGTGTGATACAATCATAATGGCCTAACAATTCAGTGTGATACAATCATAATGGCCTAACAATATGTATATAAATGTCAGTTAACATTGGACCTAATCATAATTTATATTTTATGACAGGGTCATTGTTAGAAACACAAAATTTACGAAATCTTCACTTTAAGCGAGCTATTGAATTATTTGATAAAGGAACATATTTCCAGTAGCTAGCCTCGTTTGAGAAGCTGGGAAGAACAGTTCTCTTAGGAGTGGATCTTAAAGCCTTCAGTAAACAAATTGGGTGTGATCTTAAAACCTTCAGTAAAAAAAAAATCGGGTGTAATGTTAAATATTTCACTAAACAAGTCGGGTGTAATGTTAAATCCTTCAGTAAAACAAATCGGGTGTAATCTTAAAGCCTTCACAAAACAAGTCGGGTGTAATGTTAAAGCCTTCAGTAAACAAAGTAATCTTAAAGTAGGTCGCGGGTTTACTGCATAAAAATTCTTACTAGAAAACATATCCTGAAAATTTGATATAATGTTCTTTAGAATTAACAACGTATTATCTGCAATTTTTATTAAATTTGCCTACGTATTTTTAATGCTATAGTACTGTAAACGCGGTAAAGTTTTTCGTACATTTTTTTACGCTTTACTATTGAAATACATGAGAAAATGACGTTTTAAAGCAAATTTTGTGAAAATAGTTTCTTTTAAAAACAATGGATAACTTTTTAAAAAACGTAGACGAATTAGTCAGGGATTTCAAAATGTGGAGATTAGGTAAAATCAAAACAATTAATATAAAAATCAAAATGTGTTCTCGCAAGATTTTTTTTGTTAGATTTTTTTGTTAGATAATTTCAAAGTTTGCATATGTATTGCTAAAATGTTGCGTTTATGACGTTATTTATCCCTACAACGTCATTTGTTGAAAGTACAATTTAGTCACGTTTACCGTACGAGTATAAATATCATTTGGAATAGGCAAGATCTAAAAGCTGACATGGATGCAAAATTTAATTTTATTCATCAATTGACTTATTGCGGAGACATATCAAGAAGATCAGCAACTTATTTCTACTAGTAATGAGAAATTTATACTCTCATCACAAAGTCAAAATGAACAGTATAAACATTCCTCCTGCATGAGAATTAACATGTAGCGACAACAAATCGAGTGATAAAATATTTGTTCCTGTATTTTTAGGAAATCCATGTTAAATTGGATTTCAGACATAAAAAAAATTATAACTTTATTCAAAAACGGTAAGAAAAACATCCCGATACCTTAGAAATTAGCAGCGGGGAGGGGGGTGGGGTTACCTGCAGTGTTCTTTCTATATTTGTCGCAAGCTAGTATATGGCCCTAAATCTCAAACATTTAATAATTTCGTATTCTCTTAATCAAATTTCACAACATAGGCGTCGGAAGCAAATTGAAAGGGGGGGGAGGGCTTATTAAAAGTGGGGAGCTAGAGCAACAAAAAAGGTAAACCCAATTTTCAATGCCTATATTACGCATAAATTTGCCAAAAATGTGGGGCTACCTCCCCCCCCCCCCCTCGTTTTCGGCGCCTATGCACAAAATGTAAAACACTTGCATTTAGCTTTACACTTAGAGCTTGGAGCTTTTGTTATAAATTATGCGTCCACCGGTAAAACTCAGTTTTCGACCATTAAATCAGCATTAACGGTCGCAAATACCAAATTAGAAGATAGCTATTCCCTAGATTAGATTTATTCCTTTTATAAATTATTTATAAGTCTTGTAAATTTGCAATGTATGATAACAATGCATTGAGTAATAGAAGAGAACCTCTCGTCAAATATGACGCCATATGCCTTGAAATGACGCAAAACAGATGATCTAGAGGACTAGATTCACTGCTTAATAATTACAAAAGTGCTTGTATGGATGTATTCTAGTTAAAAGCTACAACCTTGTTAATTAAATCAAGTTTATTTTTTAAAAAAAAGATAGATGAACGAGCACCGTAGGAATGTTTAAGTACAGAAAGGAAGGTCCAACTGGTTTACTTGCTGAATCCGAGCACGCGTATTCCAGAAATATAGTAGTTGGTAGGGCTAGTACAAAAAAGTGTCTTGATTTATATAGCTGCTTTATTAATTTATATGCCTGTACTATAGAAATTTAAAGCTTTGTTCTTAATTTTAGATGTAAATATTACAACTTCGTTAGTGTCAAGAGTCTCGGTTTATTAGGAAAGAAAGCTTTTAAAAGTTGAATTTTAAATAATAGTTTTTAAGTTGTAATTTTCATTTCGTTAAAACATTCTTCATTCAATTTTACATGCAATGCACTGAAATACATTAACCCGTATATTAAGGTCCACGTTCCCTAATATTTTATGCGCGATTAAAAAGATAATGACAGTTATTGTTTTTAAGGAACACGCTACTTTTTTCGGATGAAATTAATATTAGATACTATTATGAAGTATTTTCATAGTCTTATTGTTTAAAGATGGTGTCCATCATTTGACAATAAAATTTTTTTCATAATAAACTTGAAATAAAACATTTCCATAACTTTAGGAAAAACAGTTATTTTTAAACAAAAATCATAAAAACTATTAATGACAACAATGCCTCAATTTGAACATTGGACATTTACATGATAGGTGGTGCTGTAATGAAATCTAAAACAAACTGTGGGTGTAATGAGCCTCTTTAAATTCTATGTGCAGTTAAATAAAGTATAGGAAATTAAAGGAAAAACATTATTATTAGTAAAAATAATTGTAATATATTTTATTTTTTATTATTTTATATTCAAGTTTATTATGAAGAAATATATTTAGCTTCGTTTTCTTTGATCTTTCAAAGCCAAAGTTTTTCTAGGAAGTCCAGTTCCCTCCATACATAAACGCAAAATAAACAGGTTCTCTTTACGCAAATTGATACATTTTGTTTTCGTGTACAGAGTTTTTAATTCGTAATAGCACATAAATGTAAATGATTGATTAAATCATTACATAAAACTGTAATTTT
>NW_026921531.1:0-18577 GCF_032062105.1 Saccostrea cuccullata | reverse complement strand
TTCATGAAATTTGCAGGAACAATGTGTTGTTATCTGAAGTTATTTTATCCGAGTTATTTTTTGAAAATTTTTGTCTGGTGCCAAGTTACGGACAATTTTCTGATTTTAAAATGACGTTTTGTCTGCGGTTAATCTCAAGAACGGTAAAAGATATCACTGTGAAACTTTCAGGGATTATAGATCGTGATAAGTACTATCCAGGACGCAATCTTTTGTACGTCGTCCCTACTTCCTGTCGTTACTGCAGGCGAATTTAAAAAGTCGAATTTTTCAACTTTTTTGTTTTTCAATATTTTTGAATTATATTTAAATGGTGAATAGAAACCTTTTCAATAAGGCTAAATATATAATTTGTTTTTAAATTGATAAATCCAAACTCGAGATATTAACAATCAAAAATTTGAAGCGGGACCAAAATGGCAGCGGTCTCTGTCAACTCCAACATTTCGAAATAGGGGTCTACAGAGGCAGCTGGGCGTTTGCTTGAACGAAAGTAACATAAGGAGCAATGAAATATGAAGGAATACTTGGATTGTCACGTCGTAGGTTCGTTGCAATTCTGTGTCAACCTACATTAATAATTCAAGGCCTCCTTACATGTCTTCTTTAATTGGTTTTAGTTGTTTCTCAAGGTAGAAATAGAAAGAATTAATATGCAAATTAGTACAATACCTACTATCTTTTGTTTTGCATCACGGAAACACATAGCTTAAATCGTACATGTAGTTATAAGTAATAGTTTTTTTAAGATACAATATATATAGTAAGTATAAAACATGACCACTGTTTTTCCCATGCAAACTTGTGTCATATTAAATTAATAGAAAAGACAACTGTTACAATAAGAATTAAAAAAAAAAAAAAAGACAACTAGTTTTAAAAGACCGTTTAATTGACTTCATATAAACATTTTTTTCTCAATGCAAGTTATTGAACATAATTGAATCTTATTCCTTGACCCTCGTAGGGCGATCGAAGCATTTTTTTCGGTGAAACACACCACCTTTTTCATGAAAGTGTAGGTAATCGGAATAATCCACTTTCGTGATTAACAGGAAAATTCTTAAAAAAAAAATTTAACCATCTCACCTATTTAATAAAACATTCCAAGGGAAAGGTGCTAAGATTTACTCGTGGCGTTTGGCGCGAAATTATGAAAAGTGACCCTTCACTCATAATCCCAAGACATATTAACTGTTGCAGAATTACATGTACATATAAGTGAATTTAGAGAAGTTGTTTAAATAGCGTAATCGATAAGCGTATCAGATTTTCACGCTAGTGACCCGTTTCAATTACCAGTGTGTCCAAAAAAATGTTTAATAGATTTTCAGCTCGATTTTAGGATTATTTTTTTGAATCAGACGGAAGACCTCTCGTTGCTCGCAACGAGATCGTTTCTAGTAAACTTTATTTTGGTCTTATTGGTCATAGGGGTTTAGATTACATACAGATTAATCATAATAACACATTTTACCAGCAAAATAAAATTTTCAAAAATTCAGCTCATATTGCTTTAATAAAGGAAAGTAATCAAAGTTGAACCTGCCTTTTCATTGGTCAATTTGGATCCTGAATCTCGAAACTCGAATTTCGAATTTCATATTTCGAAACTCAAATCTCAAACGAGCCTTCTAAGCTTTCGTAGATCGAGGGTGCGCGGGCTTCATTCTCGTTCGCGGCGCCGCATCAAACCAAAGACGTAAACATAGGAAGTGACTGTTCCTTCGCCAAACGCTTGGAATTAGAGGTGAAAGTCGCGGGTTTTTTGGATATGACCTTAAATATGTAGGTCCCATGTCACGGTAGGCGTTGGCACTATAAAGAATCCCCACTGCTCAATGGACCTGAGTGCCGAGTATAGGTCGTCTAACTTTGACACTCTTCACTGGCATACGGTAACATCTGTATGTGAGTGAAAAATTCTTGAATAAGACGTTAAAAATATACAATCAATCAACCATCTTTAATCATTTTTCATTCAAGAGATTGAACCATTTTAGGAAAACTTTAACTTGGCCATAACTACGAACATTCTGTTTTTAATAATAATAATATCCTTTATTTATTCAGGATGGCACAATTAGTTAAGAACTAGTTCACATTGTGGTCCTGAAAACATTTATACAGACAGAAGATTACGTACAGAAACATATAAATCTAGAGCAAATAGAATATAAAATTAATATTTACACATGGTTTGTCAAAGTTGCGTCCAAAAAACATCAGAATTATAATCTAAGTGATTAACATTTTTGTTGGTAGACTGGAAATAATTTCTTATATATGCTGATTTAAAACTTTGCAATGATGGACAATTCTTTGAAAATTCTGGTAATTTTTTCCAAAGCTGGGAACCGTTAATTGTAAAACATCTTCTATAATATTCTGTTTTTGCCCTCGGAATATATAATGAATTGCTTTGACTCAATCTTGTAGATCTTTTGTTTATTTCATGTACAAATTGAGTAACATCTAAATAATCTGGAGTTAATCCGTTTAAAAGTTTAAAACAAGGATGACAGTTCTATACATAAAACAATCAATTACATGTGTTGGCATCCATCTCAGTTGTTGAAACATTTCCAATGTAGGTGTATAAAAAGTAGTATTTAAAATAACTCTAGCAGCTCGCTTTTGGAGTTTACATAGTTTGCCAAGACCTTCTTTGATTTTCATATTGCCCCAAACAGAACAACAATAATTAAAACGGGGGAAAAACAATTGTATTAAAAATTTTAAACAATAACTCAGAGGACATGAATGATCTTTATCTAGACAAAACGCCTATTTTGGAAGCAAGTTTTTTCGTTAAAATTTCAACTTGTTCAGACCATGTAAGGCACCTGTTGATGTAAACACCTAGTAGTTTCGCACAAGATACATTTACAATCACAATACTAACCACTTCAATACATAAATTCCTACAGTTTCGTAATCTTTAATCCGTACCAATTAACATGCACTGTGTTTATTTTAAAGATTGAATGTTAACTTGTTTTTCTCCATCCATTCTAGCGTATTGATAAGATCGCTATGTAATTTATTTTCAATAACAATATTTACAATAATAATTTTATCTGAGACATCCTGAGTTGTATCATCAGCATACATGAGAGCTGCTGAGTGTTTTTAGTAGTCTTGGTAGTCATTGACATAAAGGATAAAAAACAATGGTCTAAGTATTGATCCTTGAAAAACGCCTATAGTTATGTCAATTTTTCTGACTGAGTACCATTCCATCTAACATACTGTTTTCTATTCGACAAGTACGATTTGAACCAATTAAACGAGTCTTTGCATATTCCAAAAAAAGTAATTTGTGGAGAAGTTCATCATGATTCACCATATCAAATGCTTTGCTGTGAACATTTCATTATTTTCAAGAAGTCAAATTTGGTGGTACCTAAAAAAAGTCATGTGACAAGAAATACACCTGTGAAATATAAAAGCCATTGCCTCACCACTCAGAGGTTATGGGCAAGATAAAAGATTTGCGGACAAACAATCAGCTAGACAGACGAACGGACTGGGCAAAAACTAGATGCCCCCAAACTTCATTTACGTGGACATAAAAAACAAAAATTAAATCAAAATCTTCTCAAAAGCCAGACAGATGTAGTTCCGTCGAAGCCGCTGAAACATAAACGAAGTATCCGGGATATGTAGATTGAGTCCTGTCAGTACGTCTGTCTGTCTGTTTGTTTGTCCTTAAAATTTAATCTTGCCCATACCTTTTGCTTTTCATTATCACAGGTATATTCTTTAGGTTTTACTTAACTTTCTTCTCCGCCATATCATGTGAACTGTTTGTATTAGGTTAGGGTTTTAATGTTACTTGTGTATTTTCTATGTCTCCTATTTCGTTACATTAATATTTACCCTGACCGTTTGATCATTCTTTTTTTCATTGAATACATGTATCTTTATCTTTTTCTAGCTCTATTTGGTCAAAAGACACGTCTTGTGAATTTGGTTCATTTCACTTTTATAGTGATCGAGCAATGCGTTTTTAACTAGTTTAAAAGTATACAAAATTGTTCAAAATCCCTTCATTATACGTTGAATACCTAAAAAAGGTCAAACTCCTACTATTGTGTCAAAGTTGTTGGTATCCTAGGAAAGGTATTGTCAAAAAATTACATATGTGAAGTATGAAAGCCCTACCCTTACGTGAAAAAGTGATGATCAAAGTTAAATGTCACGTAACAAGAAATACACCTGTGAAATATGACAGCCATGGCCTCACCACTCAGAGGTAATGGGCAAGATAAAAGATTTTGCAGACAAACAAACAGCTAGACAGACGAACGGACAGGGCAAAAACTAGATGCCCCCAAACCTCATTCACATGGACATAACCAACAAAAATTAAATCAAAATTTTCTCAAAATCCAGACATGTGACGCACCGTCGAATCTCCTAGCGGTTTGATATTCTGGAACATAAACAAAGTATCCGGGATATAGATTGTGTCCTGTCAGTACGTCTGTCTGTCTCTCTGTCTGTCTGTTTGTTTGTCCTAGAAATTTAACCTTGCCCATAACTTTTGAATGGGTGTAGCTTTCACTTTCATATTTCACATTTGTTCAAGATAAATTGTTCAGACGAATTAGTATTCGGATGAATTAAATATCTATACGGAAAAAAAATAGAAATTCGATTTCATTGAATTAGTAAGAATGGCAAAAGCTGCCAGGACGCTTTGATCAATGCGTGATTTGCACAAAGACATTTTATTTTTTCTCTCTTCAAAATAATTTCTTGAACAACATTACCAGTTTTTGGATGATACATATATGAGTCTTTTTATCATGATCTCTTTATTATCATTTTCACTCATTACACTTCATGTTGCTTCTTGTGAATAATATTTGGTTTCACAAGGTTTAAGCGAGAGCAGATGTCTTAACCATACTTTTCTATTGATGGAGTTTCATTCGTAGCTGTGTGATACTTGAAAAGGAAAGTGCATAACTTTTTGTTTAGGATTGCAGATTTTTCGTTGTCAGTACTCTTCATTGTTTTCGAAAGATTATACATGCATAAATCTTTCAACCTGTCCCTTGGTGTGAAGATGTTACAACGCAGATATAATGTGTTTCATTCCATTCGGGACCATGAAATGTTTAAATTCATCTGATATAAGTTTGAATTAAGGGCTATGGTCAGAAACTACTTCATTCGGTTTGCATTGACGGACAAATAAAGTGCTCAGAGTTTTCACAGTTGCGTGTGCTGTAAATGTCATACGGAAAACTTCGGGCCATTTGTTATGAGCATCAATCACATTTAAGAACATAGCACTCAAAGGGTCCATCATAGTCGATTTGAACGCGATACCAAGGAGTGTCAGGCCAGTTCCATAAGTGTACCAGTGCCACAGTCCGCTGGTTCTTTTCTGAAAGGCATTCTGAAAGTTGTTGTCAATGTTTGTCCATCAATCGTATTATCTTGCACATGCCTACATTCGGACGATGCCCAAGTGTCAGGTATGTATTCCTTCTAAAAATCTGGAGTTTAGACTTTAGAAGTCACTACCTATTTTTCTCACATGATACATATCCTTGGTGCAGTGTGAATTTGTCCTTCCTCTTTATGTTTGATTTCAAGTTTTTCTCAAAAATGTTAGGGAATTTTCCAGTCGACACGGAGGACTTGTGCTAAGATTGGATCTCGTCGTGTTGAATTGCACACATGTTTGGAAGTTGTGGGTACTTTTGCACTCTAAAAATATCTACTTTATCCCTCAGTTTCTATAGAGTCTAATGACAATCTGGATAGCGCATCTCCATTTGTATATTACGTAATAGGAATGTAAAAGAGAGGAACACAGCAACATCGCTGAAGCCGTGTTGCAGTCATTGCCGGGAGGGCTTTGGATGATTTGAGGATACTAAGTAATAATTTATGGTCAATGATTAGAGTGAAATATTCTCCTAATAAGTAGGTATTGAATATCTGTATTCACCAGCAGATGGCAAGGGTTTCCTTGTCTATTTACGAGTAGCCACGATCTGACGTCTTCAAGGTCTTTGATGCGTAGGCGTTCACTTCCATCGAAAAGATAAAAAAAATAATTGTGAGATGACACGCAGTCAATGTAATGAGGCGACGCGTCACAGGCTAATTTCAATGGAAGTTTTGGGTTCTGAGGTACTTTTCTCTTCGGAAAACATACAGCACAAGCTTGCTATCTGAGATTTTTACACATAAACTGCATCTGATACTAGTTGATAGCAGGTCAATTAATGTCCAACAACAACATGTGGAGAAGCAACACTTTAATCTGATGTTGGGAACTAGTTTTTAAGAGAAAGTTAGAAAACAAACATTCACCCCCACCTTCACCCCACATACCCACCCTCCCCCACCACCACAAACACACAAACACACCCTCACATACACACACTCAGGGAATCTTATTCTTTATAATTATATTGAATAAAAAAATGTTGTTTTTTTTTATTTCAGCAAACCCTACATATATTTTTTTAACACCGATATTGCATCCTCCTCTTCATAGAGTTGGAGCTGAGGGAATAAAGTAACACAGTTGTGTGCCGTGGGTATGTTTGTTTGTGGGTGAGTGTGTTAGTGCTGTGCGAAAGGAAGCAACGTAATTTGCATCGGAATTGACATTAAATTCTGCTTTGATTTATAGATAAAATCGTTGTGAGAGTGATTTGTGGTGCCATTGTTTTCTGTTAAAACGGTGATATTGCAGACTCTCCTCATTAAAAAAAGGGAATGGAATTAAAGAAAAACATACACACACACAAAGAGAGAGAACGTACTTTTTTGTGCTAAGATATATCCAATACGAAGTGTCGTACTAGATAGAAACTTCAGTTTCTTTGCTAAAAGTGACTGGTTAATCATAATGATCCATGCAATGCAGAATTCATTACCTACTGCTTACTATGCAGTTGTATTAAAAGCTACAGAAAGCACACGGCAGAGGGTGACTGATGAACAAAGGGTGTATATTGTCTGAAAGCAAACAGGGGTGCAAATTAGAGGAAATTAAGAATGACAACATTGAACATTTACATGGATTTTTTTGCAAACATAGATATCATTAATAAAAGCAAATACATGATGTATTGAGGTGCATACAGTGTAATATTTTTAAAGGATTAATTGATTGGAATTCAATACCAACTTTAAACGACTGTAAAAAGAAAACTAGAAAATATATTATTAATAAGTAAATTGTACTATAACCTACAAATCCTTGATTTTTATTTGAAAAAATTCATTTATTGGGGTGACTGGGCCGTATTTGGTACTTCGTGGCTTAACCTCTTTGGTTGATAGGCAAGCTTGTGCTCTACATGTATGTTTTCCGAAACAAAATTTGCTCTAAAATCGATGGAATTTCGCATAAAATGAAAATATTAGAAAAATGGCATATTTTCGGACCTCTCTGTGACCTCTGTGTATTTTCCAAACCAATATTCATTTTGTGTCAGGGATGACAACATGTTTCTATGGATAAAATGTTGCATCAGTCTGAAAGACGTCGACACCAAATCTCAGGGGCCAAACACGGGTCTTACTCTATCTTTTTCTTTGTCTTGTGATTTATAAGCCAGTTTCATTAATCTCATGTCCACAATAAATCACCCTCTTCTAAAAGAACTCACATTAGCCCAAACTGACATGTAAACCATATTTATCGAGACGTGACAACACCTTACTTTGGTAACGATTGTGATCCTCATCAAAAGTACTAGTGATGAT
The DNA here is from genome assembly GCF_032062105.1 of Saccostrea cuccullata. Taxonomy (NCBI): domain Eukaryota; kingdom Metazoa; phylum Mollusca; class Bivalvia; order Ostreida; family Ostreidae; genus Saccostrea; species Saccostrea cuccullata. Next base: position 10,831 of record NW_026921531.1, on the reverse strand, counting down.
GATGTCATCCAAGATACACTAGTACTATGTGTGTTGAATGCTCTGTAAAGCTTGCTCTATGGCTCCCTGCCACATAGCCGTAACCGAAGCTATTCTAAATACCATTCACTTGTACATATGCATCTACAACCCTCTTGTGAGCGTTGATAACGAGAAGCTACTTAGATGCTCCATCAATCTCCATCTAGTATTATGCGTGTGTGAGATCAATTTTCGAGAACTTCTTCCCTCCAGAGAGATTTGCAAAGATATATCACTTCAGTTAAGTTGGAGTTATCCAATTATTCTTTACCAAAAAGTGCTGGTCCACCTCCTTTTGACCATTTATTGTAAGAGTGGTTCTCAGTTTACCAATTGACCTCATTATGTGTTCATAGTAGGATTTCAATGTGTTGTCATATAAATGTAGTTTTATATCCTTGAAGATTGATAATCTCGCTCAGTACTATGCCTGTGTCATTCTCCATGCGAATTAGCTTATAAGCTATAGAAGATTGTACGATTATGAGTTTCGAGTGATTCCTTTTTATGCGTATCACTTTTATATGAAGGATTTATTCATCATTCGAGTCAGATTCTTGTAGCATGTGTACTTCTCGCACTCTTGTTGTTTTCGTGGTGTCTAACTTACATGCAAATATGTTATGATTACACTTATCTGGTTTATGGGCAACCTCAAATTGAGAACAATGTTGCTGTCTTTTATTTGGGCAGTCTCTTAGGTGTGAATGTTTTCATGTGTACCTTGTTAACGTTGTCACTGCGATTCACTTGCGTCGTTTGTCGCTGTTTTCATCGCTACTATGGTTTTCACAGTCTTCTCCAGCATCAGATCATTCTTCCACAAAAGGTTTTTTTCTGAATGTGTTCATTACTTAGGCCAAACACATATCTAGTACTTAGATTATCACCTAGATTATCACCAAAATTGCAATGTATTGCGATATTGTGCAGCTCAGCTTTCTACTGTAATATTGTTTCTCCTTGTTTTTGATCAGGTGTAACGTTGAATATGGACCCCCAGTTGAAAATTGACCCGGGGTTCGTTTTAAGCTCACCTGAGCTGAAAGCTCAAGTGAGCTTTTCTGATCACATTTTGTCCGGCGTCCGTCTGTCCGTCTGTCTGTAAACTTTTCACATTTTCGACTTCTTCTCAAGAACCGCTGGGCCAATTTCAACCAAACTTTCCACAAAGTATCTTTGGGTGAAGGGGATTCAAGTTTGTTCAAATGAGGGGCCACGCCCTCATTCAAGGGGAGATAATTGGGAATTAATGAAAATTTTGTGGCATATTTTAAAAATCTTCTTCTCAAGAACCACGGTGCCAGGAAAGATGGAACTTATAGGGAAACATCCTCAGGTAGTGTAGATTCAAATTTGTTCAAATCATTACCCCGGGGGTAGGGCGGAGCCAAAATGGCTGACCTAAGTTTTACATAGAAATATATAGGAGAATTCTTTAAAAATCTTCTTCTCAAGAATGACAGAGCCATAAGTCATCATATTTATATGGAAGCATGTTCAGATAGTGTAGATTCAAGTTTGTTCCAATCATGACCCCCGGGGGTAGGGCGGGGCCAAAATGGCCGACCTAAGTTTTGCATAGAAATATATAGGAAATTCTTTAAAAATCTTCTTCTCAAGAATGACAAAGCCATAAGTCATCATATTTATTTGGAAGCATGTTCAGGTAGTGTAGATTCGAGTTTGTTCCAATCATGACCCCCGGGGGTAGGGCGGAGCTAAAATGGCCGACCTAAGTTTTGCATAGAAATATATAGGAAAATTCTTTAAAAATCTTCTTCTCAAGAATGACAAAGCCATAAGTCATCATATTTATTTGGAAGCATGTTCAGGTAGTGTAGATTCAAGTTTGTTCAAATTATGACACCCAGGGGTAGGGCGGGGCCAAAATGGCCGACCGAGGTTTTACATAGAAATTTATAGGAAAATTCTTTAAAAATCATTTTCTAAACAATAGCAAATCCATGACTGGTAATGATACTACTTTTGGATTTAAACTTTACAAAAGGCCATTTTCTATTTTTCCTGCCCTTAGTACTCAGGTGAGCAATGTGGCCCGTGGGCCTCTTGTTTAACGTTGAATATTGAACCAGGGGTGTTTTTTCTCCGTTGAAAATTGAAACCAAAAGTCGTTGAATTTATACCCGGGGTCATTTTTCAACAGATTGATATTTTTTTTTCTGATCCCCGATAACCTCAACAAGTTGAAAATAGACCCTGTTGAATATTGACCTCATCTCAGAGTTTGAACATTTTTTGAACTGGGAAGTTGTTTTACGGGATTTATCAGTATCTCTTTATTTATATAGTTTGGTCCGATTTATAGAAAAAAAAACTTCTAACGGCAAATAATTATTATTTGGTCCAGCATAACTTGTTGACCTACTGTAGATTGGCAAATATTCACGATGGTTTTAATTTCGCTATGTTCGCGATTTATTAATTTTCCGCAATATTAACCCCAACGTGAATGTTATTATTAGTTTTTAATAATGTTAAATTGCTTATAGGAAATTTCGAATTAATTTCTTGCAGCCTTAAAACCATTGCAAATGGTACTTTTTGAGATATCGTGAAATTTTAACACCGTGAATTAAAACAATTAACAGTATTTCGAGTATGCTGAATCCGAAAAAATATGAAAAAAATAGAGGTCAAAATGGCGGACATCCATTTTTTTCTAATTTTCTCTTAACGTCGTTCAAAATGGAGAAGTAACGTGTGAATATCTCACTGAGTGTAGTACAACTATAAAAATGATAATATCTATGCTATCATTATTAGTTAAACTCAGAAAATTAAGTCCTTTCTACACTTTCTCTGATTATTTATATATTGTTCCAATATTCTGCTTAGTTCAGGATTTTACATTTTCAATTTTCTAAACACTGCTGAACACTATTTTATAACTGAATGATGGTGCAGCTGTAACTTATAATTGAAATTTTCGTAAAAATTTCCGATATGGCCCATACATAATTTGGCAGCAAACTGCAAGAACAACCATCCCATCTCACTGGTCTTAGTAATTCAAGGGTACCATCTTTTAATATCACGTACTGCTCTCTTTGCATGCATATAAAGAGAATGGGGAGCGTAAATTCTAAATATTTTTTGATGTACATAAGTGAACACTGTGTATTTGTTACGTAACTTAAAGTAATATGTTTATTTCCAAGGTTAGTAAAATTAATACGCAAAGGAATTTTTCCTGCCATTTTGCCGTCCTTTCCTTCTGAGCACTACCGATTATATTGATTAGTTTATTTTATGAACAAAGAAATACTAGAAAAATTTCATTTTTTCTGGAAATAGTTAAAACAAATTCGAATAACGAGTTTCCAAATGTTTTCCTCTTATTTGACCGTGTTCCAAAGATTTTGAGCCCCCGTCCACCTAAAATCACCCCTGAATCGTTGTCATTATCAACTTGCACTTCCACTTCAACATCCCCCAGCTCACCATCAAATATAACTTAAGGTAGGATTCTTCTCTGGTTTCTGACCAAATGAAACATTCAAAGTATATTTGCTTATATGTCTTATATATTGAGGTTTAAAGTTCATACGAAACAGTTCATAACACTAGGATTTTACTTTTTAAACATAAAGATTGGTATGAAAGATCGTTAAATTACGTTTGGTAAAAAAAATTTGCTTTTGCTTAACGGAAAAATTAAGGCGTAAACTTGCCCACTTGATAAATTTGTTACCTGCTTATCGTTCTTGATTTTGTGTTTGCATGACGTCACAACGACCCATTGATGTAAACAACGCATTAGATCTAGTGTAATTTTACTGTATTTTATTGAGTTGATGTTAGTCATTTTTGTGGATATAAATGTGATTATGTTTTTAGATGCGCTATCTGATTCTAAAGAACAGTTTACTCTATTTAAACTTATCGTTAATTGGGCACAGCAACTGAAAGCGAGAGCTTTTCATAGTAAGATGATCCTGAAAACCCTGATGAAATCAAGATTTTTCACTCCAACAAAGATTACTTGCTGAGTATTTTAAATTAAATACCTTAGAAACAACAATCTCACTGCTTGCTTTTTTTATACGTATATGATATATGTACCCCCCCCCCCTTTTCCCTAAAGAAACACGGGGATATTGAAGTTCATGATAAACATTGATCTATAAAAAGTCGGCGTATTTGAATGCACACTTCTGCAATCTGAAACACGAGATCTCATAAAGATGATATAGAGAAATAGGAGGTTTATGACGACATCATCGTACCTTTGCTTTCACAAGAAACGTGATTTGAAAAACTTAACAGCATTACAAGTATGCACGTGAATATACCTGTACTGTAATGTTAGGGTACTGATACTCTTATAACAGTTTGATTGAGTAACTGCAGTTTGAAAATACTCATACAGTGCGTGCATAAGATGATCCGTTAAAAAGAAACCCATGCCCCCATGGCCATTGCTTGCGAGACTGAACCTAAACAATTTTAAGAATCAAATATTTTTACAGTTAAACATTCTTTTTCGCAGAATTTAATCTTTGTTGAAATAAACTGATAAAAATTTAGAAAATTTGATTTGTAAATACATACAGAAACGTAGGATTAAATACATAGATAGAATTGCGTTTAAAAGTCCGAGGCTAGCTTTTTAAAATTATTACGATATTTAAAAAAGGCACATAGTATGTAGTGTTATGTGTAAATATACCGACTTTGGTAAAAAAAAAGAAACTGGATGAGAAAGAGTAATTGAAAAAGGGAAAGCCAAAGGAATAACTGAGAGAGGAGAAGGCGAGGTAGCGATATCATAGAATCATTTCATTTGTATTAATAAATTAATGACATCAGTTATCCTTAGGTGTAGTTTCACTTTCACACACCGCTGTCAATCTTATATGCGCGTGCTACCGATCGATAATCGATAGTGCTCATATTCTGATCATTCTTAAAAAAAATTATAGCTAGGAAATTTAACAAATTATATTTTTGTGTTAGAAATTTATTCAAATGTAATGCTATTTGACAGCCTCTATATTTATACATTACTCGAGCACAGAACTTTCTTTGACCATCATTTTTTTCTCCCTCTCTCTCATTATATTAGAATGTAGAAGGTAGACAATAAATTACATGGATAAAACATGCTAAAATCTTGCAAACATACAACAGGATGTTAAAAGACAAACACTATCTGTTTTGAAAATCATAAATTCATGCAAAATTTTAGTCAAGACAATGCTATTTCTTAAAAATTGCACTGCATAAGACATGATCGGCTTTATAAATATTAGTACTGAATGTAGCGAGTTGGTCTTATTGACGTCATAAGCAAAGGGCGATAAGCCGCGCTAGTTGAAGTTCATCTTCGCAGTCAAGTATCTTTGATCGAATCTGCTGCCTCCAACTTGCGTAAAAAATCCAAAATGTTATTTCAGGCTGATTAATGTTGCTCAGATGAACTCGATTCCGTATACAACCCAAAATGCTTAGGACATTGTTTCGTATGACCTTTAAGGAATTAAAAAGATCATATTTTTCTTTCCTCATCACAATTGTACAACTTTAAATAGAAATGGTAAACTGTGTTTGAAAACTAGCAGGGACTATATTTTTGGCGTAATGGTGGCGTACGAAAATATCTTCTTATCTGCCTCTCAAAATTATGATGATAATAATGAATTTAGTTATAATTTTTACACAATCGAAGACTTGGAGAAATTTTCAAATGTAAGTTAAATTAATATTTAGGGACTAAACTTCCAAAATATATCAAATTAATATGACTTTTCAAACAAACTAGAACTTTGTTAGCTTTAAAACGCTTCCTATCAAAGTGCAGATTTGAGCCAGAAATCCATAAAAAGTATTTTTTCTCTCTTAGCAAACGATCAAAACTTTTTGTTTTTGTATCATTTTGTACATTTCTAAGACTTCTTTATTATAGGTGAAAATAAGAAAAAGTTAAATATATGAAGCATATGAAAATAACTAATATATCCTAAAAAATTAAGAAAAACAGAGAAAATTCGGATCAGCCAATATCCAGTTAAGTTAAATTATTTATGTAATTTGGTAATATCATGCTATAGACCCGATATCGTAATATGTTTTATGCAAAAAGAAAAATCTTTAAACTTTTTAAATAGAAGTGGGTATCACATGATTGGCAACAGTATTTTTTTTTCTTAATGTCAAGGAAAAAGATAATGACCTTGACCTGACCTTGCCTCTAATATAAAATGGTCAAATTTAGTTTCACTGATTCTATCACTTACTTATATTGTCTTCATGATTCTGTGAAAATTTCATTAATTTTTAAATATTAGAAATATGAGAAGAATCCTACCTTAAGAAATTCTTGTCCGATCACATTGTGTGCATATTTTGATGAAAAAAAAGTGTTTTCTATCACATAAAAGCTTTCGTACCAATAAGTCTTAGCTATTGTTGACTTCATTCTAGTCAATACTACTAGTCGTACCCTTTTGTACTAGCTTTTGAAATTAGCACTTGTAAGAGCTTAGTATTATCCCCCTACCAAACATCTTCTATTACAGCTTTAATTGCTATATGTTTCAGTCTGGCTTCGGAATTTTGGTATTTTCAACACTCTAGGAATAACACATTTTTGTTCAAATGTTAAAAGTATATTTTGTGTTCCAAAACCTTATGAAAAATGAAAAAAAAACCTGATATTAAAGATAAGTTGCTCTCTATTTTGTGACCGTATTGATTTGTTGTCTTTTGGGGTAAAAAATTCATTCTTTTAGCAAGAAAATTCTCAAACTTTATCATCTAGAATCACATTGTATGCATGTTTTGATGAAAAAAAGTTGTAAAATTGTGCAATTGAAGAGCCCCTGCAGATTCCCCGTAATTTCTATTTCGTAAAATAAGCATTCGTACCAATCGGTCTTAGCCATTCTTGAATTCAATCTAGTCAATACTTCATTTGACAACAAAATCTTCTTGAACACTCCAAGAACTTTCCAAAGCAACTTGATCCACACTTCTTTGTTACGATAGTGTAAGGTTGTATCAAGAATCGAGGGGGAGGGGATTAAACACAAAAATATTAATACTATAATCCAGAAAATTAAGTATAGACATGTTCGTAAGCAAAACAAACACACAATATATTGTCAGTCCGTCGCTGCATTTCATTTCCGGAAATATGCATAGTATTTCCGACAATTTTTTATTTCATTTCCGACATTTTTTGTTTTCATTTCCGACATATTTTTTTTTTCATTTCCGGAATTTACCTGTGCGGCAATTCAATGTTTTCTTAGAAAAAAAAATGGAATATTTAAAGTATTTATATCAAAATATTGATACAAAATAATTTTAAAAAACACCTTTACATGTATGCATGTATGTAGCACTAAGTCAAGGTAAAGGGGTTCAATGTGCATAAAACTTTTTCAACACATTTAATGTGCACTAAATTAAATGTCAGTGACAGCAGCATACTTATGTCCAAGTCTTTGATAGATATACAAAACTGGATTTCAATGATCTATTTTTGATTTATTCCGTATTATTTTTCATAAATTAAGTTATCAAATCTGTTACGATAGGTACTATACATATATATGTAATGTATTTGAAAAATGTCGGAAATGAAAACAAAAAAATGTCGGAAATGAAAACTAAAAAATGTCGGAAATGAGAAGTTCACAATTACCAAAAATTCCGGAAATGAAATGCAGCCCAGTCCGTGCAGTTGTGGTGAGCAGACTTTGGCGATTGAACGCACCCGGTGAACCAAAACACCAAACAATAACAGAGCTTTCGCCCTGTTTACAAAAACTGTGTACATAACACGAGTACGTGCTCGATTTGCTAAACTCTGTACACAACGGAATGACGATACTTGTGAAGAAGTTTTGCTTTCTAACATTTCTACTCTGAAAAAAATTATTTTTCTGGATTTAAGTTTTAATGTTTCTCATTAATACATAACAAGATTGCCACTTTTCCTAAGGATTAAAAATAAAGTTAAAATTTGTGAAAGTGCAAGGATGTGTCAATCAAACCCGCCAAAAAATTAAAAGTTTTAATAACTTTTAAATGAAATAAAATTTTTAATTAATTTTTGTGTGAAATGATAATAAATTATATAATTCGTGATATTATACAGAAAAAAATAACTTCAAATCTGTGTCCAAGTACGGTAACCTTTAATCAATAAATGCTTAATTCTTTGTTTATCATCCCTTGCAGATTGTGTCCCCTCTCCCCCGCTGAAAGTTGGGGATATAAATTTCAGACTGTTTGTCCGTTTATCTGTCTAGCTGTCCGTCTGTAGTTGTCTGTCTATACGCTCTCGTTTTCAGGAGAATCTCGAAAAGCCTGTGAGCTTTTTTGCAACGAAATTTAACACAACAGCCCCCTATACCGTCTAAGGAAGATTCCTTTTGGTATTCGAGAGGCTTTTCTAATGAAATGGTACACCACAACTCCCTTTGGCCTAAAGGAGACCTGTTTTTTTTTTTATTTTGAATCAAAGATAAAGGTCGATTATTCATACATTCCGTGCTTGTGTATGTTAAGCTTTCATTTTCGATTGATATTTCAAGAGGCTTTTGAGTCTTTTATTAAATTTCATGTCGTAGCTCCCTTTGCGTCACCCTTCTTAAAGAGTCCACTCCCTCGCCTCCAACCTCCCTGGTCAGAACATTCTCTTCTTTTTTTCCTTCAGCGGGGCCGGGACACAGATTCTCTGCATAGCTTGTTTCTACTACTGCTGGGACATGGAACCTTCGTTTATACGGTTATCTAGCTCCGAATGACCGGTCTCAACATCCCGCAGTAGGACTCATTTCATCTCATAGTTTTAATCAAAACGTTTATTCTTTAAAATAAAGTGTCAATTTTTTCACAGGTATACCACAGAGGGTTTTGCTGACTAATATCGATCTCCTAGGCTTGACTGATTGCAGTAAAACTTTTTACAGTAAAGCTGTTGAAGATGCATGCTATAAAGGAAAGGACTTCATGCGGCTAGGGCTTAGCGATATATTACCAACTTCCAACTATTTTAAAGAACAGAAGCCATCAAAGGAAAAAGATTTTTTAGCTCTCTATAATTTGTGGTTAATTATGTCAGCTGCAAATGATTATGTTATGCATACTGGCAAAAGTGATATGCCAGAGGGATTTAATGACTGAAAATTATTATATAATGCTTTATTCTTGCAAAAAAAATCATTACCATTGCATTCTTGCAAAGTTCTTTTATGTATCTCTTACATCACAGACAATGTTTTCGTTTAATGTCATTTTGTGTTCTTACAATATGTAAATATGAATAGCGGGAGACAATCATATCTTGCTTAAAGATATTCTTAAAGACATTCTGTACATAAATCTCAATAATGTAATTATAATAAATGAGTAGAACATAATAAGGATTTTACTTTACACGAATTTTTGAAATAATCAGAAGTGCGGACTGGCCCCAAGATCATAAACGGAGAACAGACATACAGTGTTTCTCGAATTTCTATATTTTAATTTTTTTATGTCGTAATTTTTATTTAGAGCATTTGTTTGAAAATTTGCATTTTTGTATTTAGCGAAATTTAAACACTTCATGAAAACTTTGTTTTCAACATTATTTCAAACGTTGAACTGGTTTGAAATTTTGACTTAGGTCTGTTCTCATTTTATGTTCATAGATGACTTTGCATTCATTTTCGAATGTAACATTTGCTGTTTGTCCCTTGTTATATTTTGGTAAACGAAGAAAGTTCTTTTTAAAACAATTATCGACAATATTAGATAGGTATAAAAATTCACTGTCTAACGACAACTTTTACCTAATTTTTGTCGAGTGATTACGATACACGATGACAAAATTTAAATACCATGAATCAAAGAAGATATATTTGGCTTGTGATCTTCAGGAATCACTTGTACGAAATATAAATGGTTTTAAATATGCATGATTTGGATGGCTGAACATAGCTGGTCAGATTTTACAAACACTGCTATAGATTTTTTTTTAATTTAGTTTGAAATTTCTTGATAGATTATTGTTTTTTTTTAAATTTATTATCATTATTAGGGTCTTCCGTCTTCAGCGGAAGACCCTTCTATTATTCTTCGGTTTCTTTTTCACTTTTATTATTAGGGTCTTTCGTCTCCAACGGAAGACCCTTCTATTATTCTATTGTTTCTTTTTCACTTTTATTAGGGTCTTCCGTCTTCAGCGGAAGACCCTCCTATTATTCTTATGTTTCTTTTTCAATTTTCTTCTTATTATTAGGGTCTTCTGTCTTCAGCGGAAGACCCTTCTATTATTCTTCGGTTTCTTTTTTACCTTTATTAGGGTCTTCCGTCTTCAGCGGAAGACCCTTCTATTATTCTATTGTTTCTTTTTCACTTTTCTTATTATTATTCTTCCTTTTTTTTTTCTTTACAAAATTTGTGCAGAAGATTTCTCAGAGATGTCTCGTCCGATTTGCCTCAAATTTTTATGGTAGATGTGTTAGCATCTGAAGTTAATTCCGGCAAATTATTTTCGGGATATTCACTTCCGGTCGGAAGTTATCGCCCTTTGATCGAAAATAAGAGGACCTCGTTGTCTGTGATAGAACTCAGAATCGGTTCAAGCTAGAAAGCTGAAATTTTCAGTGATAATAGAGGACATGTTGCCATGTTGCACCTGGGTCATGATATTTTTCGGAAGTGCCTAGTATGGAAGCTCGGTGAGGTCGAAATTTAGGACACGAATTATGACCGATTTTTTGAGACATTTTGCATCATATCTTTTAAAGTATAATTATTTTGTTAAGACATAATAAACAGAATTTGTGCA
>NW_026921530.1:0-19003 GCF_032062105.1 Saccostrea cuccullata | reverse complement strand
AACACGCTGTCTTTTTCACTAATTTTTCAAAAATATAGTGTGACCTTTGAGTATTAAACTTTTTTACTATAAAATGTTTATTTAAAACAGTATGAACTATCCCCAAAATGATTTTTATCAATTTTGCTATGTGTCTTAAAGTCAATAAAATATAATAAGTGATAATTTGTTGAAATTTCGCAAATTTACATCTGTTGTTGTAAGTCATTGTTGCCAAGGTCGGTACCCATTTTTGATGCCCATTATATAATTTTTTTTTATTGAAATCTACATGTTCACCTGTCTATAAAACAGGTATTGGTTGCTGTAACTTTCACATATTTAAGTTAATATATTTTTGGAATATTAACAAGTTTTACAGCTGCTTTAATGAAGCGTTTAATTTTACTCTAGTTTACTGATTCTCGACCATTCACTTTTAATGCAGTGTCTCGAATAGCCCTTGTTTTCCAGCTTCCCACGATGAAATAATGCGATGAAAAGTGGTCACACAAACTCTTAATTAATTCACTAAAGATTCAATAATGAGAGAAAGTCAAGCTTTATGTCATATTACTACTATGTTGTATGCCACAGAGCTAATGACATTATTTATTGAACGTCCCTCGTATCATGAAAATAGGCCAAAACTAGTCTTTGGAAAAGAAGTCTTTAAAAGGAGGATATGGAGATAACGAACAGTATTCAATATCAAAGTCCATAAAACAATACAAAATAGAAGCACAGCACATACGGACTTCCAAAACATCAGAGGTGGGATCAGGTGTCATGGAGGAAATGATCATTTTTATAGTTATTACGATAAAATTTTACAACTGAAATAATCTTATTGAATATGATTAAACTTTGCATGTACTTAATGCTACCATCACGGAAAATATTGACAAGTATACTTTTACCTATAGGATTTCTAAGGATTTTTGTTTCGTGGTGAAGCCAACTTAGCTGCATAATCACTGATAATGACTATCGGAATAGAAATGTCATTATGATGTAGTTAAGGATGCGAAAAGTGAGATTCAGTGTAAGTTTCCATTTCCTTAACATTCCGTGACAGCATCAGTAAAATGATACTAATCGAATGTCCTTCTTTTGTGATGACAGGCTTAATTACTATACATCACAGAATCAAAATCAATTATTGTTTTGTAGTACAAATACGCAGCCTTAATATGACACAAGGTGGAAAAAGAGGATACAGGAGATGATGAGATTTTCTCATCAAAATAAAAGGAATTAAATTTTATAAAAATCGAATTACTCTATTAAGCAGATTAGGGTATCAAAGATCAATAATTTCTTCACACCCTGAGTACTGTCTCAGATATAAAGAAGAAAAACCCCAATTTATTTCTGTCAGATGAAGAAAGACTTCTTCTAATTCATCAAATAAATCCTCGTCCTACCTCAAGACAATGAACTACACAAACATCTCTCTTGCAGAAACTGGAATACTTGGTCGATTCCAATTTGTAACAGAATCCCCTTTCCTTGGAATCTTTCTTCTCGTAGTTTTAATCCTGGCTACCTTTCTTGGTACTTGTGGGAATGTGCTAATTATAGTATCACTATGCACCACCATCAAGATGAAATCGTTGGACTATATTTTCATCGGAAACCTGGCTATTTCTGATTTATATGTTACGCTTATTGCAAACCCTATGAATATTGTTGGTAAGTAAAAAGGCAAGGTAAGACGTAAACAGAATGAAAATTGTTTGATGATTTTGATATATTCAATATGATGCAAACACGCTTTTAGTACAATTCACTGTACAGTTATCTTTGAACTTTCAATAAGGCGTGGTATTCTTGATGTTATATAATTAGCCTCTAAAATTTACACAGCTTTCATTTATTGTTGAAATATACATGGCTGGGATAGAAATTCAGGCAAATGTCAAGGAGATCAGCCAATTTCCAATAACAGGATTACATATATATGAGAAAGAAGTAAGGGATTAAGTTGTCTCATCATTGTCAACAACGATTTAAAGTCCCTGATGTTATTAATTTCTTAACCAATTAAAATCTATTCGCCATTTGAAAGACACTAGTGCCGAGAATACCACGTCTACTGAAAGTCCAAGGATGACAGAGAATTGTACTGCTTGGTTTAGTATGTACATTTAATAACTGCAATGTCCAGGGGAACACACACACTTAACCCTAGATCTGCCATGAAAATTTTAATCAAGAAGCATCCTATAGAAATTATATATAGAAACGAGAAAAAGAATCATAAGTGCTGAAAAAAATTATTGTGTAAGGGCGATTTTGACAGGTCGGTCAGAGTACATCAAACAAATATTTTTATTAGGTTTTCACTTTCGAACGGAAGACCTTCTACTGAATCCCAAGATTAAGATTATTCTTATTATTCTTTTTTTTGTTTTCTTCCTGAGACGCCAACTTTGAGGCCTCATATCTCACTTATTTTAACCCATTCTTCTGTTCTTAAATTTTCAGACATTATAGACGGTAATAAACTCTATCAGAATGCTCTCGATAATTTCAAAAAGTCACTTCCGGTTTTAGTTTTTTCCCCTTTAAACGAAAAATTTGGCTTTCATTTCCAGACAAAACTCAGAACCATAGAGCTGGAGCAGAAATTTTACTGGTTTTAGATAACAGAAGGATTAAGTTGTGCATATGGGTTTTTTGTTTTTGTTTTCTCTTTTTAAAGGGCGTATACAGGGGTCAAAAAAAAACGCCAAAAGAGCGAAAATTTACACATGTTTTCCTTTTAATCTTAAAAACAAAAATTTTTGTTAAAATGTTAAAAAAGTTGTGCATAATTGAAGGGCTTTAAATTATACTATTCAAAAGGGGCTGGCCCCTATGATAAGGGATTAAGGGAGCTTGAAAGTTTTTTGCTTTATAACTAAAAACGGTAAATATTTCGATCTGGATTATACAAAAAAATCGTTCTTTGACACATTTTTAATCTGATGAAAATGTTTTGTGTTCGATTATCCCGGGGGGTATTGCGAATACGTAGTTGAAGGCAGGCCAGGTAAACATGTACCTATTGGAAAGGAAATCAGACCTCTTCAGGGTAAATTTTACAAAACTTCCTATCAGAAAAAACCCATGGTATTTAATGTTAATTTTCTTCTAAATGGGATTTTACGTGTTTACGGTTCACTATTAAATTATTTATAACGATTAGTCTTTCTTTTTTATTTATTATTAATTAGTTTTAAGTGAACACGTCTTCATAAACGGAATATATTAAAATTATTTTAACTTTATGCATCGAATAATTCACGATCATTAGTTGAAATTCGGCATCTCCAAATCCCCTTTTTTGTAACAGTTAGTAATCCAACACCCAACCCCAGTTGTTTGAGGTCACTAGTGTACCAGCCACCTGTCGAAAACAATGCAAGTGTCTGTGATCGTGTTTAAAATCCATTGTGTACAAAGACCTATCAATTTATAGAAAATCATGTTTTTAATTTATCAAATCAAAAAGAAATTTCACCATCTTTCATTTAATTTTAAATTTCAAAACACTGGTCCATAAATCTTTTTAAATTTGTGATCGCTTTTTTGGCCTGTTCCCCAAAAAAAATATTTCTTATTCCGTGTTAATGTATTTTATTTAAATTGTAGTTAAAGGGGGCTTGGAAAATAATTATAATCAGTGATGGAAGTTTGTGATACGTAATGTACTATTATGTACTTTTTTATTTTTCCCATCACCTTTGTTTCTCCACATTTTTTTTTAATATTAATAAACATTGAACTTTAAAAAAATTTTTTAAAAATATACTATTATTCACGTAATTGTAAAAAACAGTTTACATCCATTTTGTAGCTTTGTGTCTAAAATTTTTACCCCAGTTCTCTTTACAAGCAGTGTCCGCAGATAGCAGCGGGTATGTCGATTTGAAAATCCGTTCTGTACTGCTATAGTTACAAAGGGAAAATTGGGTTTGAAATCATCATGATCATGTCGACCCCTTTTCATATCATTCAATTTCACTCATTTCAGTTTTTTTAATCAATGAAAGCGGTGATTTTTTCATTTAAAGTTTCATGCCTTTTGATACCCCCCCCCCCCCAAAAAAAAAAACCCAGGTTTACACCTTTTTCCCCTGTATTTATCGAAGTGGTAATTGTTTTATGAATTTTAAAACTACTTACGCATGCATGATAATTGTAAGTGGAGTTAACGTTTCAATTAAAAACCCAAATAAATTAAGCATTTTTAGTTTGCAGTTATTTGCTACTAAACATGCTAAACTTAAAATGATATTGCACAGAATGGCATACTAGCTTTTTCTTCCAAAAAAACAAATATTTTACATGCCTGTACATGTACAATGTCAGTACAATTTAATTGAAAAAACATCAAATTGGCTCAAAGCAAAAATATTCTTTCACATGCAGGAAACACGTCAAGATATTCAAAGCTGAAAAAGTTTTTCAATTCTTTTCAGGCTGTTTTCAAAAAAATAAAAATTTTTTACTGCTTTTGTCATAAATAGATTTATCGATGTTAAAAAAAATCATGTTCATTGATGTATAAGAAGAATTTATTGTCATCAAAATGAAGATGTAGGCCTTCCATCTTGGATCTTGATTACGTGATAATGCTCATGGTTTCTGCAGAGCAGGCTATGCTGAAAACCCGCAGTGCAAAATTATAAAAAAAATATTTTATGATCTTTGTGTATTTGTAGATGTAGAGCAAATTAAAACAATTTTTACTAGAAGTTGAAAAACTCCTCATTTTTTTTATTCACCATGCACTTTAACCACATCATCATTATCCGGAAATCAAGAATTTCTTTTTAAATGTCTCAGGCTGGGGAGTATCTGATGTAAAATCTTTTTATATACCCTAAATTATCGATGATCATGGGTATTAATGACAATGAAATTGAAAAATTTTAACATTTAATATTAAATTTAAGAAGTTTTTAAAAATTTTTTTTTGTTATAATTTACGAATAATTTTATTGAAGAAAAAAAAAAAGTCTCATTTCCCCATGTGCATTCCCTTTTTAAAAAAATTGGCCGCTACCCAGCCCATAAAATTAATGTTTTTTATGTATAACTTTTTCATGGAAAGGGCTAAAAATATACATCAAGAGTTTAAATGATTTTTCAAAATTAGAAAATTCGTTATTGCCATTTATCATAAAAAATAAATTAAATTCTTTCCTTTAAATTTTTGAATTCCTATGTATTTAAATAGGTACTTAAGTTATCGATTCGCTCTGATATTTGGTTGTATAATATTACAATGTACATAAACGTCCATCGGTCAGTCATTGTTGCTTGAGAGCTTTGTTTTTCCTTCACATTTAGCGCATAAAAGGGTATAACACAAGCTTGTAAACAAAATAAACGGCAATTTACAAAAACAGAAAACCAGAAGAAAAAAAAAATGTCTGTGTAATAAAAAAAAATCATTAATTTGTTTTTGAACACCCCATACGTTTTTTTCCCCAATACATTTCGACTATACGGAAAAAAATCACTAGAAACCCTTTTGGGTTTTATTAAAAAAAGGTGTTGGACCTTCAAACGGCACTATATCCGAACAGCTATTATTAGCCTATCAAATATATCACGGCGTCAATTAAAGAATTATTTAAAATTTCAAAAAAAATAAATTTATTTTGAGAAAAGCCACGCAGCTGTATAAACATCCCAAAAAATGTTTCATGGACCGACTGGGTTTTTAAAATTTCCCCTCATCACTAAAGACCCCTCCCCTTTAAAAAGAATACAATGTCTTTCCCTTTAAACAGAGAATGTAGTCCGTTGATTTGTTTTTGTACATGCATATATACAAGTAGTTTAGGGGTTCCATTCCGAACTAAAGTTACACCTATTTTTATGTAAACCAATAATCATACATGACATGTTAGCCCTGCCATGAATATGGCCAAGGCATTTGGTGTTTGTCGGACGTCTTCCATCCTTCCTACTTTCTGTCCTTCCGTCTTCCTTCTGTACACTTTGCCTTTAGCTCAGTTCAAAACTCAGTTTCAAACAAACTATCCAAGAATTTTTATCAATCTTTATATACTATAGAAAATTTAAATTTGAGTTATGAATTGCACTAACATTTTTTTAAACTTGACTTTATATACATGTATATACCTCACTTTTCTTAAATTAGTGTTTAGCCACTTTTAAACATACCATTCAAAATGGTGTTATCAAACTTCACATGTTGATGCATACATGAGAGTATTTAATGGCATACCATTTTTACTTGGCTTTCCTTTTTACCTTGACCTTAACTCTTTTTTTTTCAATTTTGGCCCCTTTGTTATTGCTTAGCACAAGGTCATTTGGAAAGATCAAGGTACAGTACTAGTATTCCTTTACAGTCTTTTTCCTAGCCATCTTAGTTGCTTCTCTTGCAAGGTTTTTTTCTTTTATATCTTTAGTATTTGGTTTTGTCCCCGACTCAAATTACGTCTTTAGTCCGAGCTCAACGGAAGACCTATTCGTTGCTTTAAAGAGCTCGGCTCAGTTTATTCATCCCTTTTAATTATGAACTCTTTCAGATATTAATTCATTTTATAACCTTATTCAGGGAGATTTTTAAAAATACATAAAAAAACCACATATTATCTTTAGGATAAGTGTTACATTTCTTTCTCTTTTTTAATAATTTTCTAGTCTTGATTCACATTTTCAAAAAAGCACCATAAAAAGCTTGGTCCTTCCCCCAAATATGAAAGTAAGAGTTTTTCTGAGCATGTTGAGTAGTTTAAAAGATGGGGATATAAATTACCAAAAATGTCACCATAGAATGTGTTCATATTTTTCTAATTAAATGAAAGTTTTTGAATGATGTTCTAAAGCCATTCACAGCTGTTCTAGTCATCAACTAATATTAACTATGGAGCTTGGGGTTAAGAATTTATTAAACGAATTTGAGTTATGTACGGAAAATCTCGATAACATTACAAAAGGAAACACTAACATATTCATTTCCCCTTACATAGATTTTATCATTTGTATATGGATAAAAAAATGATAAACAACGTTGCACCTAGTTAAATAATTAACTGTGTTGGGGCAGGCCCTCACCACAGTTAGAATACGTCCCATAACTTGAAGAGCAAATCGGAGCGGATGTCCGAAAGATTTGGAAAAAAAAATTTGCACTGGGAAATACCAAAATAATAAAAAAACCTTCTTGAGATTGCTTATGCCTTTTTTAAAAAATAATCCATATAAATACGAAAATCCAATTTTTTTAACGTTTTCTTTTATTAAAATTTCCGGGATGTTTAATTCGGAATTCTAGATTGTTCCAATAAATGACTACATTTTGCCCGTGTTTCTTTCGCTACATTACAATACACGGGAAAAATTTATCGTTAAACGTTGCACCTTATTAAAAGTCCCGGGTTTTCCCGTGATAGAAACCAGACGTTAAAAAGATGTGGAAAAAAACCACTTATTTTTATCTATGAATAGCGAAAAATGTATTACATAGACAGAAAAAATAGTAAAACGTGCCACTTCTCTCATTTTTTGATCAAATAAATCGCATCCAAACGACCCGTGTTGAAACTGAAAGTATTTTTTTCTTTTCACTTCCGTCATAACGTCATACATGCGCAATAACGGTATATAGAATATTTGAAAATTGAACCCCATTACTATTATGCTTGTAAATGTGAAAACAATTCTTGGCCGTTTTTATTAAAAATTCAATTTATAATTCAAACCATACCATAAAAGTTTATTAACGATAGTTTTTAAAAAATTAGAGCGATTTTTCACTAAATCATAAAAATATAGATGTTAAAAAATTTTTAAATAATCATTTTTCAGAAATTTGGTTTAAAAATGGAAATTTTTTGTATATGCCCGTTGCCCTACTTAATTTTTATGCCATATAAGGGAGAGACTGTTGGAAAATAACGTGTTAATTTTAAAAAGAAATCTGTAGTTAGAAAATAAAAAATTTATTTTTATAGTAATGAACTTGATAATTTTGAGCTAAATATGTTTAATTCGGCCTAGAAATTTATTAAGTGGATCAGCAGATTAAAAAAATAATTAAACCGTTAAACAAGCATATTTTCTCATAATTCATATGTTAAAAAATTTTTTTTTGCTTTTAATTTTAGAAAGCTAGCATAAATATCTTAATTACTGCATTTCCGAAATTTATAGACAATGTCTATTTTTAGTAACAATCCTTTCAAAAGGAGGCCCGATTGATCCCAAAATTTACACAGATCTGGAAAGGACAAATACTTAGTTAAGATTTTGAGAGAAGTTTCAAGAAAATCTGTACGTCCGTTATTTTTTCAGCATGGTATGGGTCTTTACCTTAAGTATAATTCTTTGAAATGACAGTTTTCATTTTAAAAAGCATTTAAAAATAAGGTAAGTACGAACAGGGGTTATTAAAAAGGCCGTGACTAGGCTATAAAATTAGTATATGTAGTCTGTGCTTTCAAAATTTATAAGATAATTTATAAAATAACTAAAATAAAGATATTTTGAAAATTTTAATATCTGAGTTTCGATATTTTCCAAATTATTAAAAATAACGACATTTATATATACCATTTCATAACGTCCGACAACGTCATTGTTTTCAATATCCGCTTCTTCTACCTATAATTATCTTGATGAATTCCTAGAGCTGAGTAAGCTTAAACCCTTTGTTATATGACTTTACAATGTCATGAAAGGGCCTTCAATACATACATGATAATTTGGAAATGATTTATACCTTGGGAGAGGTCTGCTTGTTTATTCCATTATATTTTGCTTTCTGGGTTCAATATCAACAACACATATTCAACGTCATTTTTGACGTGATTAATTTTTCACACCTTGACTACAAATCGACATAAACTGTGCATCCCCTTTCTCTCTGAATTTAATTTGGCATTAAAAAACAAGTACTCTGGATGCATACTATTTCTCCGTAATCAGTTTAAACATTTCCTAGGTTTATATAATTTTTTTCAGAGGCAAAACTTTACAGAATGTTGAAAATAAAACCCGTGCACCCTTTTGACGTCATTTTGTCAAGGCTTAATTTGTTTGGTCACTCCATGTCTAAATTTTCTACAAATTTTCAAAAAACTTCCAGAATTAGGTATGAAAATATTTCATATTTTATGGAACAATACTATCGTAACACATACCTTAATAACGAGATTTTTGGATGCCAAATTTTCATATCTTAAGAGTTTCAGTTACACTTCGGTCGAGAAAACGTCGTGTTCGAGGTTGCGCCTAGACATATCATTGCTTACAAAAATATCACTAATTTATTAAAATGATGAAATTTATGATTCATGGTTAATTATATAGATAGAAAAGATGATGATAACTAGATCTTTAAAATTCATGGATATACATATGGCGGTCCACGCACTATTTGACCCCCTCGTACATGAGACGTTTTCATTCATGCTCTAGTAAATAAAATCTGTAGAAAACTAACCCTTCCCCCGATTACACGATGATTGATAAAAATTTGCTTCCATAACAAAAACTGTTTCAAGAACTGTCGAGGGGAAATTTGACTTTGTTATCACAATAAACTAAGACCGAAAATAAATCATGCTTTGATTTATTATACGGATCTTAACTTTGTTTCTCACTTGCAAAGCAATTTCTTTGCCTTTGGGAAATGAGGATTAATGACAATGCGTCTCGTGTTGAATGTAATTTTAAATCCGAAAACTCATTTTAGTTCAAATCACAATTCTCTTCCTAATTGTAGGAGTATATGTGGGTTTTTTTTACTGTTTATTAGGTAAATTAGAAGGGAGAAGTTCTTCCTTGCCAATCCAGGACTGTGTCAAGTGATCGCCTATCTCTGCACTATTTCGTGCATCAATTCCCTAGGCTCAATAACTCTCATGAGCTTTAGTTGCTTCATTTTCATCTGCCATAACAAATACTACGATACCATATTCAGAAAAAGCACTTCTATCACCATGTGTGTTGGTCTTTACCTGACCGGTCTTCTGATGGTCCTTCTGAATTTGGGGGAATTGGTGATCACACTTATGATCGAAAGAGCCTTGAATGCATTTGGGACAGGATGGCTACCTACTACTACACAGTAGCACTCTCTGTTGTTCTTGTATGGATCCCCGTAGTGCTAAATGCGTTATTCTACTTAGTATTTATTATAAAGTCCACAAGAATGCCAACCAAATTATGGATCTGACTTCATCGAAACTGAAGGGGAAAATCGGTCAGCCTAGCGCGCACTTTGTTTCTGATTTATGCCATTTTTGCGCATGTTGGGTACCATACGCAATCATTATTGTAGCTGACAAGGAAAATTCATTTCCCCATGAAGCACATTTGATTATTAGACGTTTGCTCACTTGCATCCATCTATTAATGGGCTGGTTTACTACAAGACGAATAAAAAATTCCAGGATGCATTTAATTTACTGTTGAAATTGGAAAAGTGTTCAGAATCATTAAAAAAAATGGAATGGTTCAAACAGATTCAACTTGAAAAACGAATGCATTGAATTATAAGGTTTTCCATTAAGACGTAGTAGAGTGTTTCAGAATAAGTCCATATTTGTATTCAAAAGTGAAATCAATCTCTAGAATTGTACGCACATGTAATTAGGATTAATAAAGTTATTAAGTACTCTGTATCTTTCAGTTTTAGGTTTTATTTAAATTGTGTATTTAAGAATTACTTTTATATTAAATAAAGTTTAATGTAACCAGTAAAAAAAAAAACAATAAATATGTAATGATTCCCAAAAATCTCTTAAAATAAAAAAAAAAAAACCCCATATTTTCATTGTAACTAGGCTAAAATTTTTTTTTTTCTCATTTTTTTTAGATAAAGGGCTTCGAAAAAACTACATGTATATATTATATAAAACTATTATTTATTGAAATAGGTATTTATAATAGTTAATTAAATATGGAGATATTGAACTGTCATGAGTTCTTTTTTGATTTTGAGGGTTGGGAAAAAAACAATATCAATCAAAATAAAAATAAGTTTATTAAAACAAATAAAAAAAAATTTTATTCAAAACATCATATCTCACAACCAGCTACACATAAAATGAAATTGATATGAACTGTTAACTCAGTTTTAAAAAATCTGATACTTTACATAATAACGTTTAATATTATAAGCAACAAAGTTGATTCAATAGATCAGATCTTAAATCAAAAAATAATTCAAGAATTTTGTCTTTAAAAACTAATAGTTAGAAAAAGCTCAATTGATTTCCAAAAAGAATAAAATGTATATTCAAATTTTAATGTTTTGTTATTTGCTACTGAAAGTTACTCAGAGTTCACAAAATTCACAAATTAAGGAAAATACACCAGTGCGCTCTCGCCATAAAGTACGTCTACGTCACATCAAGTTCCGTGGTCCACAAAATGGTAGTTCCCAAAATGCAGAGCCCCCGGGGGTTAGCCTCTGCTCCAGTTATCCTACCCCGCCCTTAACAGTGTCGACATCGGATATGACGCACGTGGCCCTCCAACAACACTCGTCAATAAGCCTCAAACATCTAGCGCTGCAATAACCCCCCGCACGTCCAAAAGCTGTAAATTGCCTCCAAGACCCTTACACACTAAATTAATTTATTTTTACAAAATCCTAATAAAAACACTGACAGGAAATTTATACCAGCAACAAACTAAACATTTCCAAACCCTTTGGCTAGAACTGCACAAACACGCTGCAAAACCTCCTAAATTTATATGGCTACCCGTTTACATACAGTGCTATATCTCACTGGAAAAATTGCCACTTGTATAAGTCATGCCGGGGAAACTGCAAACGTGGACACCTCCGCCTGGTCACGCTACCACACCAGACTAGCTCTCACCAAACTAATAAAACCCGGGCCCCTTTATATACTCCTTACCAAAAAATCTCCAATGTATAAACCCATTAGAACAAAATTAAAGTAATATATACAGAAAATAAAACAACCTCTTCACATGAACAATATTCAAACTCAAAAGGCAAGATCAATAATCCATAAAACAAACAAAAAGGAGCCCGCAAACACAGCCCCCAAAACATCAGAGGTAGGATCAGGTACCAAGAGGACTGGGGTCCCCCCCAAGGTCACACCCGCCGTTTACTCCTTTTCATATCAAAATAAAGGAAAAAACCGAGCCCAATCCAGTGTATAAATAATAAACTAACAATAGGTATGAAAAACGTAGTTGGCATTTGACGAAATAATAAATTGTATTTGCTGACAAGGTCGTTACCATAGAATTCAAATGATAAAAGAGACTGCTGATATTCTTTTTTAAATGATTATCAATAATTTACCTCGTTTTAGAAATTGTTCGTACGTAAGTTTTTTAGTATCAAATCAACTGAATAAAAACTCTGTATGCAGGTGATGAAGGTAATTTCGATAAGTAAGGGAAGGTGGGATTAAAAGTAACGGTCATCCCTTTCTCATAAGTTTGGTTATTAGATTATCATTAATGTCTTTTACGTTAAACACCCAAAATATGAAACAGATGTGTTAGCTTTTGTTTTTTTTTATCTAAGCTAATGTTGTATCTTTAGTTCCCCAAATTGTATCGAAATAAGAAGGGAAAATTACTTTTGTTAATTGACAGGTGTGATATATCAAACAATAAATATCAGGAGCAGTCTAAAAATAAGAGGAGATCATGTGTTTTTAAAAAGAAGATCCCCATCCCCGGTCACATGGCCTTAGTTTCTTGAGGGGAAAAATGGGAAGATCCGTAGAAATTATGTGGAAAATAATGTTAAAATTAGTATGGCATTCGTCCATACGCATTTCAAATTATTAGTAATTTCCCTGCTGACAAAACCATTGTATCGACCATGCAATTGCAGAATGATAATTTAAATGATACTTCTGTTTTGTATCAACAACTTGTTTGTTATTAACACCTCGTTTTAGACATTGTTTGTACAAAAGCATGATCTTATGTTTTGTAAAGAGTCAACTTACAAAAAAGTCCCATTTAAAGGTATAATGCTACATTAGGAAGGGAATCGAAGTTGACATTAAAAATTGAAGTCATCATGTTTATCATTAGGTTTTCATGATAGGATACCATTAATGTCCTTTTTATAAAATATCTCAATCCCGAAGCAGATGTGAAAAATTCTGTGTGGTATTTTTATTTTAGCCCACTTTGGGATTATGTCACATATGAACAAAAAAATATTTTTAATTAAATGATCGTCTATATTAAAGTCTAGTTGGGGTACGGGGGGTTTTCTTCTTCACAGAAAATGTTAAAAACTTTTCATCATATATGAAATTAAGTCTACAACAAGTCTCCAATGCACAAAAACATGGTATTATTACACTTTTACCAAAAGGATAGCCAAAAAAATACTTAAAAATTAGAAAAACTGTAGTTGTAATTTTTTAATTTTTTAGAATCTGTCGTTGAACAACCTCCCAAACTACCGAACATATTCATTTTGAGGCGTATGAATGACGTATACATAAGTGAAAAGTTTTTATTTATTTTAAATTTTAGTTTTTAAAAAACCCCCTTTTTGTATGCATTTGATAGAAAGGTTTTAATGTGGGACGAACAACTTAAGTTATATAAAAATGTTATTCCTAAATGTTTGTGGGTTTTGAGCGTATTCAAATTTGGGTTCCCCCGGGAAAAGGAAGTTGGGGAGTTTAAATTATTTTTTGTTAAAAAAAAATACTTTCGTTTTGGGGGTTTTAAAATTTAAATAAATTTTTAACCCTTTCTGAAGATTTAAATATATTTAATTTACTTTCAATTGATTTTACACTTTTAGAAGCATACATAAGCTGTTGTTATCAGCGAAGAGTCACAAAAACTTGACATTTTATCGGCGATATCATTCACATAAATTAAAATATCAAAGGGACCTAACATCAACCTTGAGGTCCCTGGCCTGTAAAGGTGCCGGGAAAGATAACAAAATTCCCATACATCACTCTTTACATTTTTAGGTTTTGTTGACCCGATTACAGCATCTTATAATGGCAAATGTCTGAGTATAGTGTATTTTTGTATACAATCACGATGATTTTAAAAAAAAAATTAACAAATACCCATACAAATAAGTAAATCTAAAAGTTCTATCATCATTGGAAAAGCCGCTGGCATGTTTTTTAAAAACCTTCATTTTATTTATCGTGGAAAATGGGTTTTTTAAGTTGAAAATTTTAACGCTGTGATTTTCATTTTTCCAAAATTTCCCTTTGGGATTTTTAAATATCATTATTTTCACCACTCAAATATATTGATACAATAATTTTTTGTTCATTTTCATTCTTTTTAAAGTTAATTTTTTTTCTATCGCTTCTTTGTTTTACCCAATTCCTTGTGCCAAGCAAAAAGAAAATTTTAATTGATACATTCTTGTTTTCACTTCTTCGATAGCTTTAATTTTAAGATATTTAGATCAATTTTCACCATTCTAGAAATAAAATTCGTATTCAAGGAATTTTAACCTTGCTTTTGAGCAGTTTTGAAAGGCCCTAGATTTCTAAAATTCTGCTGTGCGTATATTTACGTCCATACATTTGTTTTGGGATTCACAACGCAAATCAAAACATATTCAATGAAAAATTCGAAATAAAATTTTATATAAGTTGGATAAAGTAGGAAATTTTTTTAAGAGAGGGGTTTTGAGAAGAAAATAATTTTTTTTCCCCTTTTAAAGTTTTTAGAATTCTGATATTTTTTCCAAGAGCTATTCTTTGCAGTGAAATATTTGATAGTTCTTCTGAAATATTTATTAAATTATTTTATTTTTTTTTTTTTCATAAACTTTAAAAAAATTTAAAAATATTCTGAAAGTCTATAAAATATGTGCCAATTATAACGTTAAAAAAAAATTTTTGTGATGTTAAAAACGTATTATATAGAACCCCAACTTTTGATTTACTATTCTGAATATAAAATGTAAGATAACTTTGATATTTTGGCTTTTTTTAATTCAACAAAAGCTAAAAAGTTGATAAAACTTTTTTTTTGCCTGTTATTTTTTTTCATTGCAGAATGGTGAAATAATTGATTGTGGGAAAAACTTTAACTAAATCTTCTCTTTTTTAAAATTTTAAAGTGTCTTTTAAAAATAGAGCTATAGTATATTTATTTCGATGAAAAAATGAAAGGGAAAAACTTTAATAATGCATGTTTATATTCAAACAGGTCTTATTTGATGTACTGTGCGAAACAAAGTAATGTTTACCCACATACTTTTGATTTTTAAAAAATTTTGTGTATGTACTAGCAATATGGTGGAAATTTTTTTTTAAATTTTTAAAAATTTAGTATCCACCTCCTTTTGTTCATAAAAGTGTATAAATATTTTTTTTTTATGGGGCAATCGCATTTTAAAAATAGCACTAAATTTAATTTGTTTCTTATACCGCTTAAGGATGGTGAATGTAAAATTAGTCTCCTTTAACTAATGTAAAATATATTAAAGCGCATACCTACTTTTAAAAAAGAAACAAAACAAAGCTAGAAAAAAACACTTTTTATATAAATTAAATCATTATAAAAATCTATATGTCCCGTCTAAAATTTTAATTTTTTAAAAAAGATTTTGGGGAATTTTTGCATTAAGAATATCTGTATCAGTGTGTGTTTAAAATTTTAAATTGTTTAACTCGTTCATGTATTAATTATTTCTAATAAGTTCCTTCATCGCTTCAAAATGGGAAACAAACGTTTCTTGATATATATAACACCTCAGCAGATAAAAAGGCCTCGTGATTGCTAAATTTAAAAACATATAAATCAAGAATATTGTTAAGAATTATTTAATAATAAAATAAAAAATTATAAAAAAAATTTGATTTGGATTTAATTTTTCCAAATTTATTACTGTTAATTTCTATATATTAGTAATAAAAAGCATTAAAACATAAATCTCTTTCAAATTAGGAAAAAAAAAAATCCCCTTACCTAAATTTAGTACTGCTGATAAAGGTACAGATTTGGGAAAAGAGCCTTCCTCAAATAAAGCTTCTTTTTACTAATATACAATTACAAAGATGCTGCATTTACAGGAATATATGGAAATTCTGGTTTGGAACAATGTAAACATTGTTATAAATGTACTGGGAAATTTATTTAGCTCTTTATAGTAGTTTATATTAATAGAAATTTTTACCAATATTATCATTAAAAAAAAGAGAGTTGAAATGGGTGACGTATTTTTTTTTTTTAAAAGAATAGATGTTAAAAATTTAAATTATTATTTGCAAAGAATTTTTTTTCTCTCTTTCTCTCTCTCTCCCAATTTAAAATATCGTATTTTAGGAAAATAAGCAGAAAATCAAATTTAGATATATCTATCTGACAGAAAATCTTCCATGCAGTCTTCTCTTTGTCTGTTAAGAATAAGAAGTTCAAGAAAAGAAATAAATTTGTGTGAATGCAATGTCAAACAAGGTAATTAAATTATAAATTTTTTTTATGTGTGATTATATAACGATAAACATTAGAGGGGGGAAAAAGAAGTAGGAGTAAACATTGCTTTTTTCCCATCTCACCCGCCGATTTCTCCTTGTTATGATTTAGAAAATCCAAGATTTGATTGTCCTTTTATTGGAGATGATGGCGTTTGATTCCCCAAATTGTATTCTTTCAATAATGGACTTTCGAGCTCAATTACTGTTCACAACTTCAAAATTAATGGTTAATTTACTAAACGTTATCAAAATATCAAAATGTAACAAAGGCCCAAATCACAGATTCTTTATTTATAGATTTTTAAAAAACTTTTTCATATGAAGATAGGTCTGAAAACAAATTCATTTTTTTTACCCCTTTTGAGGAAAATGATGATAATTATATCCCTTTATAAAATTGTTTCACCAGGGCAATTTTCAATTTCTTTTGATTTACATTTCAATGCAGTGTTCTTTATTTCAAATAAATCTGTTTACTTGTTTACTGAAAATTTCGTTATTATTTACGGGGCCATACCCCAAAAGGGACTTAAAAAAAGTGTCAATGACACTACTCTTTAAAAATAAACTTTTTTCAAGTAATACGTGACTAATTTTGTTTTCCTATACTTCACTATTTACATCTCGTATACAACACTACAATCAACCAGTTTAAATAATTTCCCTTTTATTGTTTTGAAGAAATTTAAAAACCCAGAAAAAACAAAATAAAATCATTCTACATGCAAAATTTGCAATAATGTCACACCTCAAAAAGGGGGGTTCAAAAAGTATCCTGAATTGTCAAAGCAGGTTTATTATTACCGTATTTGTGTCCGTCATATTTAACGTGGTTTCGATGCACAAAAAAAGACCTTAAATCGATTGTTTATTATTGAAAGAAACACATTTTCAGATAATCGATCATCCATTATTTGTTTTTTTTCCCTTTTATAAAGAATGAGGTTATAGCTTTTATATCCCTTTTTATATCGATGTTGCAGTTGGAGACTTTTGGGATTCCCCCAAAGGTGCAAATAAGCAATGCGGTAAGTTTCATTATAAAAAAATATTTAGAAATTAAAAAGATTAATTTAAAACCAGAATTATAACAATTTTAATATGCAATATATTTTTTATATAATTTTGAATGTGCTTTGAAATTAAAGATATCCTTCCAATTACATAAAAGCATTTTAAAAAAACTCAAATGAAGATATTTCCATGAAAATACCTATATCCTTTGCTTAATTTTCAATGATTTTTTTCTTGTGAATGTTTGTAATTGTTTTGTTATATACAGGGAACTAAACTACGATAAGAAGAAGATGAGAAATTGCTTCCATGGATATGTTTGGTTCAGACTTAGGTCAGTTATTTTTTTTAGGAAAGTATTTAACATGTGAACTAAGCAAAAGCCAAATGTTTTAAACATAAAATAAATTTTTTTTTTAATAATACCGATGTTAATCTTTAAGAAAAGATCAGAGAGAATATACTAGCAACTGGGCATTTTACTAAACATTTTAAAGTAATTTGTAAGGATTCATTAAAATTAGACCAAATTAGCATGTTAAATACATGTAACATATTTATTCATTCTTTTTAACCTAAGGTCAAGTGTGCTTTTTGTTCACATTTTGTCCGGCGTCTGACTGCAAACTTTTAAGTTTTCGATATCTTCATGAGAACAAATGGGCCCAAAATTTTAAACAAATTTGCTATATGTATTGTATCTTAGTTCAGTGATTTTTTTCTTCATTTTTTAAAAAAATTTTTTTAGACTTTTGGGATTTTGAAATTTCAACAATTCAAACAGTGGCCCAAAGAGACAATTGTAAGTATTAACATTTAAAACAATGTATAGATAATTTAAAAATTTCCAATATTATATTTTTTAAAAATGATGGTGTTTGCAGAATCATTAAGCAATATTTACATTAATTGGGTCTGTGGGGGGTTTCTATCATGCCCGGGAACTTTTCATTAAAATCAATATAAGAATAAAACATAAAAAGCTTATTTGAATTAAAATGAAGGACTCTTTTAGGATGATAGTGGGAGCCAGGATGAAGCAGTTGCAGTAGAAGAGGGATGTTTTCTTTGTATGAAATGTTTGGGATTTCCATACAATGTAAGAGAGAAATAGGTTTGCTATAGGGAGAGGGGATTTAAGGGGGCTGGGGGGCAATAAATTAATCACAAATTAGCCACCGATTTTACTTAGTTTTTTTGATATGGGATTTAAATGGGAACTATCATAAGGCAAGGAAAAAATTTTAAAAATTTTAGTTTAAATTTGATCATTTTCTATATCTTTATATGGAGCTCTTCTTTTAAAGGAGATTGAAAAGCTAAAAAGGCGCCACCCCCCCCCCCGCCTCTTTATGTTTTTAGAACTTGTGCCCAATCCGATTGTGTGTGTGTATATATATATATATATATATATATATATATATATATATATATATATATATATATATATATATATAAAGCACTAAAAAACCAACAACAAATATCCTAAAATTATCTACCAAATAGATACAAGGTCACGGATGGAAATTTATATAAAGCACTAAAAATAACCA
>NW_026921529.1:0-18539 GCF_032062105.1 Saccostrea cuccullata | reverse complement strand
GACAGTTCACAATGAATACACATGTTAAGCATGAAAGCCCTAGCACCTACTGATCAAAATTTAGGCCAAGTTTTAAGTTTGGTATTTTTCTTGTAAAAATGTGTATCCTAGGTCAAGCGATCAGAGGTAAAAATTAATGGTACCCAAATAAAAGGTCTTAATATTGTCACAAGAAATAAACCTATAAAATGTGGAAGCCATTTGTATAGCCCATCCCACTTAAAACTTATGGGCAAGGTTATAATTTCTGCAGACAAATAGACAGACATAATATAAACACAAAAAACAAAATATGTATAATTAATCAAATGGAAAAAAATATACTATTTAATTGGAATCACAAAAAAGTTTGTAATTTCAGGGACAGGGAGTGGATAGGGAAATTGGAATCCCCCATCCCCCCCCCTGGAATTTGCTTTGTTATTTAAACAAGACTATATTCTGAAGCAAATAAAAAATGACTTTGGACATCCTCCCCTAACTTAGAAAACATTGACCACACTATCATTGTTTTTATTTTGTTTATTTGTTTTCAGTTTTTTTTTACTCCTGCTTGCCAGGAAATTCTGGGCTGGAATTTTTTGATTGAGATGTGAACCCCCCTCCCTACTCCCGAAAAAAAATTCTGGATCCGCACCAGTATTGGCAGTAACACAATATGAAATTCGTCTAGTGTGGCATGCGATGATCTTTGACCCTTTTTGAACTTTAACCTAATCGTTTGGGTTTATTTTAACCCCCACTATACTTAAACTTGTACTTACCGACTGTCATATAGGTCTCTTCATGAAACATAAATCCAATTATAACACAAAATGAATTAATCCAATGCACACGAGACTGCAGCCATGTGCTATTTCCATTCGGCAAACCTTCGTCGATTCCGTCACCTTATCAGATGAAGTGGGAATCGGCCGAGGTGTGCCAAATGGTGTTTACCGGTAATCTAAAAATATGATAATGGGTGACGCAACGTGATGTGATGTAGAAATTTACATGTTAACATGTACATGTATAGTACAAGAACAAATTTTAAATTCATTCATAACAAACGATGTTTTAACAAAACTTTTCCATCTAGCCTATTCCAAAAAGTATGTGCTGTGTGATTGTGAAGTCGAGGGGGGGGGTGGATTAGTAAATTTAAAAAGGTCCTATTATGAGCAAAACATTTATTAAAATCTAAATTACATCATTAATAGAATTCAAACTGGTATATAATGAATTAAGCATGTAAAATAACCATAAGAGGTTCTGAGTTATAGGTCACAGGGTCTGAGAATTTCATACTTAATTTGATGAATACATGTAAATTATAGAATTATTTTGACTTTTTCCTTGGAAAGCCGCCCAATATGTAGGAGCTTGTATTTAGAGGCAAGCACCTTAGTGCGGGTATTACTGTCTCATGACAGCATCTAGTTTAAGTTAATTTGAGATTCATCTGCCCCCCCCCCCCCCCCAGTCTCTCAACATCGTTGGATATATCCAAAGGCTCAGGTTCATCAAGTTAATTCGAGATTCCTCTGTCCCCCCTGGATATATTTGATATATCCACAGTCTCAAATTAATTAAGTTAATTCGATATTACTCTGCCCCATTCTCTTGACATCGTTGGATCTATCCACAGTCTCAGTTTAATTAAGTTAATTCAAAATTCTTCTGGACCCCCCTTTTTTTCTCTAAACATTGTTTGATATATATCCACAGTCTCAGGTTACCGCCATGAACTGTAGCCTTAAGGTCAGTTAAGGACCCTCTCTACACCAATGCAAAATGTTTTTGGGATATTTCGAAAAAAATATGGAGTAAAGGTGTTTAATACTGAGCTCAATTATTTAATTCTCACTATATAGTACGTGGTACTTACCCCCAGGAAAAAATAATCAAACACAACACAGATTCCTTTGACTTTAACCCCTGCAAACCCTGCATAAGTGACAATATAAAAAGCAGGGGATAGAGTCTGCAGAATCTCGGATTATGGTGAAGTTTATATTTTTTACTTCTCAAAAGTGATTAATAATGAGTAAAAGTCGAGTCCCATTCGTCTGTAATTGAGTTATGTATCTACATTGTACATGTACATTTAACATGTTTAGGGAGGAGTGCCACACCAACTTTTTTTTTGTTTTATAGATCTCTGAATCAACCTTTTTAAACAATGGTTTAAACATTGAAAAGCCGACATGAGCTCTTATTTATTTATCTGTTTATTTATTTATTGTATTTTTTCAAAGAAAATAAAAAAACAAACAAATAAATAAGATGCTTCCCTGTAAAAAAAAAAAATTACTGTAAATGAATGTATCACATGAGTACTTAATAAAACTTGATCTGTAAAGAAAAGCCGTATAGATATTAAAAATATTTAAAAAATATATATTTATGGAAATAAAATATATTTTGTGCATATTTTTTTTAGACTTGATGTACGGTTAAAATCTTCTTAAAACCATTCACAACTGAGGAGAACATGTATAATATTAATCATATTTATATAAGAAATTGAAAGGGAAATGCCAATTTGAGAGAATTTTTTTTTAGTTTTGACCAATCCTAATCAAAATTAAACAGATCCCAACTAGAATAATTATTGTACAATAATTAGAAATAAATAACATTTCCCCAAGAATACTAGTCTGTTAAAGTGTTACAAGGATTAAATAATAACTGTTCAATTTTTGACGACACCTTTTCTTGAGTACCAGCAGTAATGAAACTTCTGAAAAAAATTTCAAAATCTTAATCCTAGTCATAGCTATTGAACGGCTCAGTCAAGTGATATGTACCTCATGATCATTTTGCTGACAAAACATACTATTGAGTACTAGCCGCAATTACCTTTAACCTTGAACTTATGGATTTGACCTACTTTTCAAAACAGATATTTAGTGCTAAGGTATTACTATTTTATCGGTCTATTTCGTTTGGTAAGAGCTTCTCTTGAATATACCAAAATTTTTATCCTTCTACTAGGACCCCAGACTTTGAAAAAACTACGGTCAGGACCTTTGAATGGCTCTTTCTGTGACTCTTTCATATTTCACCTGTGTATTCTTTGTGAAATTCCTTTGGGTATTATTTATATTGACTCATTGACCTTGTCCAGTTTGACCTACTTTTGACAATCTCTAACTTCGGTCATAATTATTGAACTGTTGCTGCTGTTATAGCTTTTATCTTTCGAAGGTAGATTCACTGTGAGGAACATTTCGTTTGGTACCAAAAATAATTTTATATTGACCTTTGTGTTTGACCTGTAAACGACAACATTCATCGTAAGCTGCTGTGTTTCACAAAATTATCTTGATTTTTTATCATCAGCTCCTAAAACTTTTCCTATTAGTTTAACAACAAATTCCATGTTGTAGCCTTATCAAATTTTTGCATATATATAAGCCATAGTCCTCACATCGCATAAAATAACATGCGTTG
The DNA here is from genome assembly GCF_032062105.1 of Saccostrea cuccullata. Taxonomy (NCBI): domain Eukaryota; kingdom Metazoa; phylum Mollusca; class Bivalvia; order Ostreida; family Ostreidae; genus Saccostrea; species Saccostrea cuccullata. Next base: position 15,101 of record NW_026921529.1, on the reverse strand, counting down.
TCTTAACACACATATTTATTTTTAGTTGTGTCATTATTTAAGCATTGAATCATTCTTTTAAAAGATGTAGTTTCATAATCCCAAAGGTATTTGCAAACATATTGATTAATGTTAGCTCGCTTAGTTTTATTTACAGAGACAATTGCAGATATAAGATAACATCTTTCAAAAAATAATGAAACAGTGCTTTTTTTCTAAATCCTTGTCTTGTTTTGCAAATTTGATTTCTTTTTTTAACTTACTTGCATTATCTCAAACCTAAATAACAATAAATTTAAATGATTTGAAATTTTTGATTTTCGCTTATGACTTTGCTCTTGCATGGCATTTAATGTTTGTGACCTCAGAATAAAACGCATATTACACCCTTTTGACCCCCAATCTGTGTTATGGTATTTTGAAATTTAAAAAAAACAATAAAACATTACAGTATCGATATAAGTCTACTCTAACGTATCTTGTGCATTCAAGAGCAGAAAAATCAAATTTTTCTTTCTTTTTTTAAACGAATGTCTGTAGCAATAGAAGATATTGATCTTCAGAAAATGTGATTTTTTTACTTTAAGCTCATAATCTGTCATTGAGAATCTAGTATCATTGCGTTTCTTGCCACACCTAAAATTCAAGATATCTAAATATATTTACAGTATAATCAGATTTGTGGAAAGAAATGTTCAGTAGGTCTCACTTCAACTATTTAGCTTATTTTCTCCATGACATTAAAAAACAACAACAATTTCAATTTAAGCGGTTTTAAGTAGATTAATGGATAATAAATGCTCAACCATTTAAAATACTGCATGGATGGAAAAAAAAGTTGGGAATATATTTTCAGAGAAGTATAATCTAAGATGTATTGTACTACAAAACATGACCATCAAATATACCTTTATACCTATGGCTTTTTTAAAAATAAACATCTTAACATCTTTATTACAATGAAACCTGTCTTATCCGACAAGCACCGTGAAGAGAGATCACAAATGTATGTGTCATGATAAACAAAGTGTAGCAATGCAGGTAAAGATCGTTGACATAAGTATAAATGAGAAATGAAATTGAATGGCAGACACCACAGTAAAACGTATTGCACCTGTGTCGGATTAGACAGGTTTTACTGTAATAGTTTTAACAATAAAACAATCTACATTCTTATTCTCCGTCCAGACATCTCTATTTATCAGTGTGAATAACAACGAAATATTTCTTAAATCAAATTTATTAGAACACAAAATATGTACATCTTTTACTGAATACATTCAGTAGAACAAAATTACAATAATTTATCCTTTACATAATCCTTCATCCCCCTTTACTGAAAACATATTTTTAATCACTTGACATAAAACATTCTTACAAAAAAGGACCCCGTGATAAATGCTAAATTAAAAACCGTCACTTGAATCAAAATGGATTCGTCTCATTGATAGATGATCTTTCGTCTGTTAAAAAAAGAATTAAATTAATGTTTCACAGAAATAAAAACATATATTTTACTTTGAAAAATTTCTTATAACCATTTGAAATTATCACAGTAATACAAACAGAAAAAAAAAACTTGTTATTAAGATTTAATGATGTTTACCTAGTTCCGTCTGATCATCATGGTGGTCCCCCTCACTGATGCCCCAGTCTTTACTGTGGGAGTCCATGGTCTGTTCCAGAGCTCCGGGGACCAGCGACCGTTAAAGTAGACGCGGTTACAGTGGTTGAACCACCAGCCTCCTCTAAGGTCATGGGCAGCAGCACAGTGACCACTCCACAAGTCGTTATCCCTGTCCGGGGTGGAGAAGTTCATCAGATCGTGGTATGTCATTTCGTCTCCTGAAATACAAAAGTGTAACAATAAAAATAAACACAGCATTCATCTCCAAACAATTTGTCGGTATCTCTGTCCGGGGTGGAGAATATTATAGTCGTAGTTATAGTCAATCTGTCGTTATGTCTGTCGGGGGTGGAGAATGTTATAGTCGTAGTTATAGTCAATCTGTCGTTATGTCTGTCCGGGGTGGAAAATATTATAGTCGTAGTTATAGTCAATCTGTCGTTATGTCTGTCGGGGGTGGAGAATGTTATAGTCGTAGTTATAGTCAATCTGTCGTTATGTCTGTCGGGGGTGGAGAATGTTATAGTCGTAGTTATAGTCAATCTGTCGTTATGTCTGTCCGGGGTGGAAAATATTATAGTCGTAGTTATAGTCAATCTGTCGTTATGTCTGTCGGGGGTGGAGAATGTTATAGTCGTAGTTATAGTGGAAACCTGTGTCTAACATACTGTCTCCTATAGAAATAAAGAAAAGGAATCACCGAGATAATTGATTTATATCAAATCTGATTGTCAATAATATATACTGATGTACTTCTAAGATAGACAGCTTTAGGTGCTGGGTAGAGAGATAATATTTAGTTCAGTCCTAGAATCCCCGATGTCTATCACACTGGTACCTACAGAATTAGATAAAACATAAAACAGAGATAATGATTATTAATTTACATCACATTAATCTTAATACTTGAAGTACGTCTGAGATACGCAGTTTAAGGTGATGTTTTCTGTAAACAGAGATAATGTTTAAAAAAAATTCAAGTCATCAAAACACTGCACAATTTAAAATAAGCATCCATTCTAGTGTAACAATGAACCATAGACATGTTGCACCTTTAAAGTATGAGGGGGTGTAAAGGCCACTTGAAATATAAGAAAACATGAATAAATGAAAAATTAATATATGTCAGAGACAAAGCAATACGAAGTAAATCTTTGAAAATCATAACGAAATAAGATATGGTGTACCTGTAAATGTTTTAAAATTAGATTTTCATTAAATAAAGCATAGGTATTGTAAATGTGAAACGTGTTGAGGTGTTTCAATTTTTTTTTGAATATGTATCCGATTTAATAATTCTAATGCAATTGTTTTATAAAACACTTTTTCATTTTGCCGGTAAAACTCAGTTTGCGACCGTTAAATCAGCATTAACGGTCGCAAATACCAAATTAAAAGATAGTTATTCCCTATTTCTTAATCATCAAAATTTCGTTTACTTTTCGATTTTTAAGTTTAATGACGCTATGTAAACATCCTATTCCGTAGTAGTTAAAATTGCGATTTATGGAAAATTTGGATTGTCATTTAATTGAGAAATGTATTATGAATGTATAACACGTTTGGCTTTCCAGAAAGCCTGAAATGTCATCTCTTTGGCTTCGTTAATGTCACAGAATAAACAGTGGAATGTAATTTTTTTCAAAGCTATTACATATTTTTCTATATTTAATATTCCTCTAGGGAAGGGGAGTGACATTTTATCTAAACAATATTAGATAAAGAAAAAAAGAGTAAAAATCCTATGTTGTGGATAGGAAGGAAATATTTCAACATATTTATTTTTGGAACCTTATATTTATTGCGCACAAAAATGCACTGTTTCTCCGTTTATTTCTCCATGCTCTTCAAAATTTCATCTCAAAATATTACTAACTGTGTCATCCTAACATATTCTTTCGCTGTTTCAACCAAAAAATTGAACCAAAAATTGAAGTTTTCGCCATCAATCCATATCAGTAAATCAAAAATTTGATGTGAATTCTTGGATCCACGCGTCGGCCGCAGAGGATCTTTACACACGCGCTGACCTAGTTAGAAAATTCCATCCAGTTCACACCACCATTTACGTTTACTTAACGTGAGAACATATGTTTAGTGCATGCAACATGTATATTGGAAAACCCCCACCACCAAGGCGCTTTTGTGTGTCTACTCTCTATGATGCACAGATTCATCGTTTACATCTCAATCTATATTTAGAAAATAGCATTATCATCAAACTGACCAGTCGGTAATCCTCGGGCGGCCTCGCACTTTTTGTATTGAGCGTAGTGGAGTCAGCCGAGGATTGCCGATGGATAAATGGCAGCTTACACAGTGACTTTACATCCGGAAATCGTGAGAGATGACTATGAATGTAAATCACGTTGAGGTGTTTTGAATTTGTTTTTTTTTAATTTGAGTATGTTTCCGATAAATAAAACTTCTTTGAACAACAAATTTTCGTGAAGATGTCGACATTATAGATCAATTACGCTCTGTAAACTCCTTTTTTTCGTAGAAGATAAAATGTGAATTATTAAAAATTATCAGGAAGTCCAAGTTCAAAAACAATGCCTGCGCAAATATATTTCCTAGATTTGATTGTGAAAATAATTTAACATAATGTTCTTTTTACTTAAACATATAACTTGAAATTTTAACTACTGACAATAACAAATTAAATGTAAGCGGAGTTCGTGAACTGTACCTGCAAATGATATTTTGAAATAATTAACATGTTTAATTAGCGTGGAATCAAAAACCTATACAGAATATCAGAAAAAGCGTACCTTTCTCCTTTTCCTCATAACTTAATAATCTTTCAATACAGAAAAAGTATTACTATGATAAAATGCGGAATTTGCGTCCTTGCCCAATGTGCCTCCGAGTGCAACAAGGACCAGGAAGGTAGGTATGCGTAATTTGAACCTAATTTTAAGAACCAAAACGTGAATACACTTACCTAAGGTTCCCGTGGCAGGTCCCTCAAGAAGGAGTTGATATTTCCCAGCTTCGTTGGAGACAGAGAATCCGTCGTACATTTCATAAAGCGTTGTACCATTCTGGAGAGTGATGGACATATATATGGATGATTTTTCTTTTGTTAATTGATGGATTATGTCATTTCCTGTATTAAGATATATTTGAAATCAGCTGAAAAATCCATGGCAATACAATTAATTAAATTACAAATATGATTCTACCGTAGTTAAAAATCAAAATATTTTTCCTTATAGCTGAAGGCAATAATGCTTAATTTGGTCTCATAACAATATGTCGCTATATGATTTTCTTCTTTTGTTTTTTTTTCTAATCATTTGAGATATAAATCTAACACGAAATGTGAATGTCCTAGAACACGTATTACCTAGTTTTAAATTCAGATCTTTATTATGCTTCAAAATTTTTTACTTGCAACACGATTTTTTATCTTCAAAATTTTGAAGGAATAAAAAGTTCTTATTTGAAAGCGATTTACACTTACCAACCCAGAAATTTCGTACTTTTAGTCCTTCAAAATTTGTCAACGGGGGTAAAAAATCGTGTTGCAACTAAATATTTGTTTAAGCATAATAAAATCTGTTTGATTATTAATATGTTGTAAATTCACATTTCCTTTTTTATTTCAAATGATTGAAAAAAAAACAAAATCATATAGACTTTAATATGAGACCAAATAAACATTATGAATTCAGCTATAAAAAAATCGTTTTTAACTATTTAGAGTCATATTTATCACAAAAAGTATTGCTGTTTTTCATTGATTTCAAATATATCTTATACAGGAAATGACATAATATCAATTAACTATAGAATATTATATATATATTACTTATTTCCAGAATGCAATATGAAATGTACGTTTCGCTTTTAATTATTTAAGGGACCTGCTTCATCTATTTTATTTTAATTTTAAAAAAAACACACATACCTAAATGTCAATGTTGCACAAAACATTTCGCAAGGACGCAAATTACGAAATTTATTATTAATACTTTTCTTTAATTGAAAGATTATTAACAATGAGGAAAAAGAGATCAAGGTACGGTTTTTTCTGATTGATTTGTCAACAATATTAACGTTGCAGCCATTGTATATTTCTATTTCAATTTATCATTTGCAGGTACAATTCCTTGAACTTGCTTAAAATTTGACAAGTCAGTTACATAAAATTTCAAGTTACATGTTTAACTGAAATATGAACATTATTACAATCAAATCTAGGAAATATATTTTTTGTATTGTTTTGTTCTTACATGATAATTTTTAATAATTCACATTTTATCTTCTACGAAAAAAAGAACTTTACAGAGCGTTTGGTTATAATGTACATCTTTTTGTTGTTCAAAGAAGTTTTATTTTGCTTTACTATTAAAAAACTTTCAAAACAATAGTGGTTTGATTTAATTTATAATAGCATCTTGTTTTCCGTGTGAGTGACTAAAGTCACTGTGTAAGTTGCCTGTTATTATCCATCGGCAATCCTCTAGCTACTTTTTTACGCCAGATTAAAAAGTAAAAGGCCGCCCGAGTGATTAAAAAATGGTCAGTTTGATGATAATGCTATTTTCAAAATATAGATTGAGATGTAAACGATGAATCTGTGCAAACTTAGAGAGAACACAAAAAGCTTTGGTGGTGGGGGTTTTCCAATATACATGTTGCATGCACTAAACATATGTTCATATATCATAAATGGTGGTGTGAACTGCCTGGAATTTTCTAAAAGGGTCAGGGTGTGTAAGAAAATAAACGGCCACCATCCAATTGCAATTCACATCAAATTTTTGATTTACTGAAAATCTACTAACTTATAACGAAAAATTCAATTTTTGGTTCAATTTTTTGGTTGAAAAGATTCCACAAGAATATGTTTTATTTTACACAGTTAGTAATATTTTGAGATGAAATTTATGAAGACATATCCAGAAATAAACAGATACAGTGCATTTTTGTCGATTTTGGTCTCAGTAAATAACATATTTTGAAATATTTCTCTGTAAACATAGGATTTAATTAAGTCTTTTTTCTCACACATCTCGGAATAACAATTGATAAAGCACTTTTTCTTCCCTAGAGGAATATTAAATATAGTTGATGATATGCACCCTCTTTTAAAAAAATTACATTCCATTTGGTATTCTGTGATATTAACGAAGGCCTGAATCACATTTCCACTCGGATTTCTAAAGCCAAAGGGCGTGTTATACATTCATAATACATTTCTCAATTAAATGACAATCCAAATTTTTTACCATAAATCGCAATTTTAACTCTACGGAATAGGATGTTTACAAAGAATCATTAAACTTAAAAATCGAAAGAATAAAGTAAATTTTGATGATTAAGAAATAGGGAATAACTATCTTTTAATTTGGTATATTTACTGGTTAATATTGATTTAACGGAATTGATAAGTAATTTTCATTATGTATGTAAGTGTTTTATAAAACAATTGCATTCAAAACTCATTATCTTAGCCAGTAAACTGAAATATTACTAATCATGACAAACGTTTACATTTACAATAAAATGCTTAATTTAATGAAAATCTAATTTTAAAACATTTACATACACTCCTTATTTCGTTATGATTTTCAAAGATTTACTTGGTATGTGCTTTGTCTCTGACATATATTAATTTTTCATTTATTCATGTTTTCTCATATTTCACTAATCCTTTACCCCCCTCATCTTTATTGCAACAGTCTGTGATTTCTTTGTTAGGAATGGATGCTTATTTTAAATTGTGCAGTGTTTTGATGACTTGAATTTTTTTTAAACATTATCTTTTTTTCCAGAATTAATATTCACTCTTAAACTCTGTATATGCAGACAATGACCTTTCTATTTTAATGTGATGTAAATTAATAATCATTATCTCTGTTTTATGTTTTAAGAAATTCTGTAGGTACCAGTGATTGCCTATTTATGGAATGAACTAAATATTATCTCTCTACCCAGCATCTAAAATCTCACTTTAACAATATATGTAGATATGTTAATCATGGAATAAAATTGATATAAGATCAACTCTGCATGGTACAGTGTTGCCATGTTTAAGTGAAGATAACTGAATCATCTTCACACAGGTTCGAACTGAAGCCGATCCGTTGCTTCGTGCAACCTAAAAGTCTCATAACGACAGATTGACTATATTAGAAACTATAATATTTTCTATGTCAGACAGACATAACGACAGATTGACTATAACATTCGTATTCATTCTGGGTGGTCTTTCATAACGACAGATTAGTACTATAACTTTAGAAGAAATTCTATAAAAAGGACAGACTGTAAGAATGCTCGAACATTTAATTTTTTTTTATTTACTTAAAAAATCATCTTTAATTTGTCTTATCCACATGATTTTTTATGTGTGTGACTATAACAATTTTTTTCCCCCTTAAGACATAACGACAGATTATATATTTCACAAAAATATTCAAAATATAATTGGAAATTTTTGGAGGGCGAATGCCATGTGTTTAATATTTATTGTTACACTTTTGTATTGAAGTAGAATAATTTATTTCCACGATCTGTACCCTTTCATTTGGACAGTCACTTGTGGAGTGGTCACTGTGCTGCTGCCCATGACTTAATAGTGAACTGGATGCCATTAACCACTGTTTGGATCTACTTTAACGGTCGTATCCCCGGATGCTATAGGAGGACCATGGACTCCCACAGTAAAGACTGGGGCATCAGTAGAACGCCTTTCTGATTTTGCCTGACGGTGGTTCATTAAATCTTAATCAAGTTTTTTTTTTCTGTTTGTATTACTGTGAAATTTCAAATGTTATAAGATTTTAATTTTTGTTAGATGGAATATATGTTTTTATTTCTATAAATGTTAATTTAAAATAATTTTATAAAAGTTTTCATCTATCGAATTGAAATCCATATTGAGTAGTAGGTAGAATACGGTTTTTAATTGTAGCATTTATCACGCTTTATGGGAATGTTTTATTCTTTAAAAAGAAGTTGTAAATGACAAAGGATTATTATATAAATTATTGTAATATTATATCTACTGAATGTATTCAGTAAAAGATGTACATATTTTGTGTTCTAATAAATTTGATTTAAGAAATATCTAAATGTTATTCACACTGATAAAAAGAGATATCTGGCAGACAATTCAATGACTTTTTAAATTTTTTTAAATGTTAATATTAAATAAAGACCGATAAGAAATGTATTTTGGTAAAATTGTTTATGTGGTGTCTGGAATTCAATTTAAGAAATTGTCGAAAATTGTAAAAATCTTTACATGCATTGCTAACTTTGTTTATCTAACACTTACATTGGAAACTCTTATTCTTGTAGGGTAATTATTATTGTAATAAAATGTTAAAATGTTTATTTTTAAAAAAGCCATAGGTATAAAGGTATATTTGATGGTCATGTTTTGTAGGGATATACATCTTAGATTACTTCTCTGAATAACCAAAGCGATTAAAACAGGCGATTTTAAATGGTTGATGCATTTATTATCATTAATCTTTAACGAATTCTCTTAAATTGAAATTGTTGTTGTTTTTTAATGTCAGGACTAAAAACAAAAGTTGACATTTCAGAAGAAAATCTTTCCACAAATATTATACATAAATATATTTAGATAGCTTGAATTTTAGAGTGATGGCACGGTGCATGATACCAATTCTCAATGACAGACTTGTTTATTTTTTATACAGAACGTGACAATTTCTGAAGTTGCAATATTTCTATTGCTAAGACATTCGTTTAAAAACAGAAAAATTTGTGTTTTCTCCCTTCACCAGTAAACTAAAATTTATAAGTACTGTAATGTTTTATTGAAAAAATTTCAAAATACCATAACACTGGATCCTGTAAAGTGTTACGGTACATGTATATAGTCCGAGGGAACAAACATTAAATGCCATGCCAAGATCATGTTGACAGTTTGACTGTTGGTAGTATTTCATCATGTAATTATTAAACTATTCATTTTATTATAGGTTTTAGATAATGCAATAATTGAAAAAGTTATGAATGAAAACAAGACAAGGATTTAGAAAAAAAGCACTGTTTCATTATTTTTTGACAGATGTTATCTTATATTGCAATTGTCTCTTAAATAAAACTAAGCGAGCTAACATTAATCATATGTTTTTTTGGGATTATGGCCTACATCTTTTAACATTGGAACATGCATTCAACTGTTAAATAATGACACAACTAAAAATAAATTTGTGTGTTATAAATATCTCATGTTATTTTAATAAAAAAAGAGATACAGGTTGGCTTATATATATGCAAAAATTTGATTTACAACATGGAATTTGTTGTTAAACTAATACAAAAGTTTTAGGAGCTGATGATAAAAAATCAAGATAATATTGGAAACATTCATTTCATTCAGAATGTTCTCCTTTACATGTTTTTGTCAAACACAAAGGTCAATATAAAATTATTTTTGGTACCTATTAATTGAAATAGATAAGAACAAAAAATCTACTTCAGTGATTTCCTCAAAAGATTTGCAACATCAATCAAAGTGGAGGTCATCCTAGAGATTGTCAAAAGTATTAAAGACAAGTTTGGTGGATCAAGCTAAATAATGACCCAGAATTTCACAAAGAATACAATGGAGATTTGAAGAAGACTCACTTGAAAGAGCCAATGCATAAATTTATTGACCATATGCATAATTTAAACAAAGAAAATGCAATGTTTTACAACAGGAAACTTGTTTTGATATATATCTAAGGAAGTGTTTCCAAATTTTGAAATAATGTCTTTGATAAAATGCAGTAATGCTTATGTTATTAAATATCTGTTTTGAAATCCCTAGGAAAATCCAAAGTTCAAGGTTAAAGGTAATTAATGCTAGTACTCAATTATGTATTGTCTGCAAAATGCAAAAGGTCACTATTGTGAAAGGTTTCAATACATGACTAGGAAATATTTTGAAATTTTTAACTTAAATTTCATTACTGCTGGTAGAAATAAGCATGTTGTTAAAAATGCTGTTATGGTGTTATGTAACACTAAAATTACTAGTGTTAATGTATAATTTATTTATTGTCTACAGTTTTGACATGACATTAGGTTGTTGGTTGTTCATTTGGGATTAGGATACTATAGAGGTCAGTTTATGTTTTACAAAAATTAAAATCGTTGCAAATTGATTTAATGATCAGTTTTGTTATAAAATATGATTAATATTATACATGTTTTAGATGATGTTGGTTTTATTTTTATTATTGTAGATGAAGAAATATGCTAGAGATGTATATTAATTTCCATTGCATATATATTTTTTATATATTTGTAGACTGTAGATGTTTTTTACATAGATCTTGAAGTTTTATGATAGTTAAAGTTACGTCATTTTGCAGTAATTTTTTTTTTTTACAGAAGAATCAAAAGTACTGTGTATGTTTAGATAATTTGTCTTTGAATTTTAAATCTTTTTAATAAATACTTGTAGATTTTGATGTTTAGATTGTTTAAAAATTGAATGAGAGATCTATATGTTGCATGAAGTTGTTGTCGCACTCCTCCCTAAACATGTTAAAATGTTTGGTTGTAGATACTGTGGAAGTCAATTGCTTCAGCAGAATGGGACTTGACTTTTACTCATTATTAACCATTTTGAGTTAAAATTGTAACTTCAGGACAATATAATGTTGCAGTATATCCCCTGAAATAGATTTTACTTATGAGAAAAAAAGGGGTTAAACAAACAATCTGTAATTTTTAATTATGTTTTTATGAGACAGTAATACCCGCACTAATGTGTTTGCCTCTAAATACACACCCTACATATTGGGCTTTCCAAGAAATAGTCAAAATAATTCTATAATTTACATGTATTCATCAAATGACCTTAAGGCTACAGTTCCTGTGACCAATAACCTGAGACTGTTATATATATTTTAACAATGTTTAGATTCATTATATACCAGTCTGAATTTTATTAATGATGTAAATTCATGCACGGATCTGTGCCTCGGGGCCAGGACCCCCCCCCCTGGAATTTACAAGGTTAAAAAAATATACTAAAACAAGGAAAAAGTAACTTGATGAACCTGAGCCTTTGGAAAATGCAGATCTCCCCCCCCCCCCTGAGAGACTGGGGGGGTGTAAAATAAGTATGAAAAGTTAAACATTTAATTAGATGCTGTCATGAGACAGTAATACCACTCCCACCCCACTTGCCTCTAAATACAAGCTCCTACGTTTGGGTGAGATTTACTTTAGGTTTTTTTTTACATGTATTGTCAATTTCTGGGATAGGATTTTTTTTTTGACCTATAGGACCCCCCCCCCCCGGTTATTTTACATGCTTAATTCATTATATACCAGTTTGAATTCTATTATATTTTGATATATGTTTTGCTAATAATAGGACCTTTTTAAATTTACTAACCCCCCCCCCCCCCCCCTCGACACCACAATCACACAGCACATACTTTTTGGAATAGGCTAGATGGAAAAGGTTTGTTAAAACATATGTTTGTTATGTGGGAATTAATTTAAAATTTGTTCTTGTACTATACATGTGAACATGTAAATTTCTACATCACATCACGTTGCGTCACCCATTATCATATTTTTAGATTACCGGTAACACCATTTGGCACACCTCGGCCGATTCCCACTTCATCTGATAAGGTGATGGAATCGACGAAGGTTTGCCAAAAATAGCACATGGCTGCAGTCTGGTGTGCATTGGATTAATTCATTTTGTGTTATAATTGGATTTATGTTTCATGAAGTTGAGACACAGGACAGTCGGTAAGTACAAGTTTTAGTATAGTGGGGGTTAAAATAAACCCAAACGATTAGGTTAAAGTTTAAAAAGGGTGAAAGATCATCGCATGCCACACTAGACGAATTTCATATTGTGTTACTGCATTCAGTTATACTGGTGCTGATCCAGAAATTTTTTTTTCGTGAGTAGGGAGGGGGGTTCAAATCTCAGTCAAAAAATTCCAGCCCAGAATTTCCTGACAAGCAGGAGAAAAAAAAAACTGAAATCAAATAAAAAAATAAAAACAATGATAGTGTGGTCAATGTTTTCTAAGTTTAGGGGAGGATGTCCAAAGTCATTTTTTACTTGCTTCAGAATATAGTCTTGTTTAAATAACAAAGCAAATGCCCCCTTTTTTGGGGTTTTGGGGGGGTTTTTGGAAAATTTTTTTTTTTTTCCCGGGGGTTTTTTTAAAAAATTTTTTTAAAAAGTGTTTCAAAAATTTTTTGTTTCAAACCTAAATTTTTTTTGGGGAAAAAAAAAAAAACCTTTTAAAATTTTTTTGAAAATAAAATAAAAATTTTTTGCCCAAAAAAAATTTTTTTTAAAAATTTGGGGGGGGAAAAAAAAAAACCCTTTTTTTTTTTTTTAAAAAAAAAAAAAAGGGGGGTTTTTTTGAAAAAAATTTAATGGTTTTTTCTATTTCAAAATTTTGGAAAAAATAAAACATTTTTGCATTGGTCATTTAATAAAATGATTATTTGATTATTTGAAGGAAAAAGGGTGGTTAAAAAAATTGAATGTTTTAAAATTTAGGAAAAATAAAATTTTTTTTAAAGTATGGGGGACAGCAATCAATGTTAATTTTTGGGTTTTTTAAAAGAATTTTATGAATTTTTAAAAAAAATTTTTTTAGGTTAAAAATTATAAAATTTTTTGAAAATTTTTAAAAAGGGGAAAAGAATAAAAGGGGAAAGTTTAAAAATTTTAGGGAGATAAAAAATTTTTTAAATTCTATTTTTTGGTTAAAAAAAAAAAAATTTTTTGGGGGGGCCCCCCCCGGAGAATTTTAAAAGAAAAAAAAAAAAAAAAAAAAAACCCAAAAAAAGGGGGCCAAATTTAAAAAAAAAATTTCTGGGAAAAAATTGATTTTTTATTTGTACATTAATTTAATCATTCTTTAAAAAATTTAAGAAAAACATTTAAAATTTGGTTTATTTTTCAAGGTCAAGGTCACATGTAAAAATATTTTTGGAAAAGGGTTTTTTCACAGGGTTTAAAAAACATCATTATGATATAAATTTTTTCTCTTTCAAAAGATAGAAAATTATAACAATTTTTTTTTGCAAATTGGTAAACTTTTTGGTCACATGTAAAAAAAAAACCCTGCCAATTGGTAAAAAATAAATTTTAATATGAATGTCTTTTATTTGTAAATATGACCATAAACCCAAATTAAAATTTTTTGGACAGATAAAAAAATGTACATATTTCTATATGAATTGGGGAAAATTGGCCCTGGAGAAGTTAAAAAAAGTAAAAAGTTTTCAAGGAAAAAAACAAGGTTTCAACGAAAAACATTATATGCTAAGGAAACCCAAAAAACTCAAAAGAGTGTTTTGAAAAAGGGGTTTCAATATTTTAAAATTAATTTTAAAAGTATTTTTTTCCCGCAGAGGTTCATACCAACATATTTATGTTTTATTTTTTTTTCTTTAGTAAATTTTTTTTGTTTGTTTGAAAATCTTCCCCCATATGGAAAACCCCCAAAAAAATAATGTAAGTTTTTGTGAAAACCTAATTGTTGGAAAATTTTTGGCAAAAGGGAAAATTTAAATATATGTAAAATAAAGGTTAAAAAATTCAAATTTTAGTTGGAAAAAAGTTTCTTAAAGTTAAATAAAGAAATCCCTAGTAATTCCCCTTTTTAAAAGTTAATTGCCAAGGTTAATTTTTTTTTTTTTTGGGGTTCAAACTCTAGGGGCAAGGTAAACATTTTAACCATTAAAATTAAACAATATGTCATGATAAGTTTAAACCCCCCAACCTACTGATCAAAAATTTTGGCAGAGTTTAAAGTTTGGTATTTTTCTTGTAAAAAAATTTTTATCCCCTGTCAACAAACAGAGGTAAAAATTAATGGTACCCAAATAAAAAGGGCTTTTAATTTTTCAAAAAATAAAAATTTTTAAAAATTGGAAAATTTTTGTTTTAGCCCATCCCATTTAAAAATCCCGGGTGGATTTAATTTTTTAAAACTTAGTAGACAGAAATATAAACACAAAAACAAAAATTAAAGTATAATAATTAGTCAAATGGAAAAAAAAAAATACTAAACTGGGAAAAACAAAAAAATTGTTTTTAGGGACGGGTAGGGAAAAAATTGAAAACCCCCCCCCCCCCCCCATCTTGGGTTTTTTTTTTTATTTAAAAAGGGTTAAAAAAAAAACCCCAACCCCCTTAAAAAAACCTTTTTCCCCCATATTGTTTTTTTATTTGTTTTTTGTTTTTATTTTTTTTCTCCTCCCTTTTACAAAAAATTCTGGGGTGGGGAAATTTTTTTACTTTAAAAGTAAAACCCCCTTTTTCCCCAGAAAAAAATTCTACCGCCCCCAGTTTTGGGAGAACTAATTCCATCGACAAGGGAAATAACTTCCAATTTGAAACCGTCTAGTGGGGGCATGGGAAAAAATTTTACCCTTTTTTAAAATTTAACCTAATATTTTTTAAATTCTAACCCCTTTCCAAATCCCTGTGCTTAAAATTCATGAAAAAATAAATCCA